>NW_024080637.1:3574487-3628593 GCF_003009895.1 Hyaena hyaena | reverse complement strand
TTCCTTCCTTCCTTCCTTCCTTCCTTCCTTCCTTCCTTCCTTCCTTCCTTCTTTTCATTTTTAAAAACTTCTTGGAATCAGAAGACTTATGTGTATTTGTGACAGTTATCTTAGTCGGTCACCAACCCTGAACATTAGCTTCATCTTTAAAACAACTCAAGTGGACCATGGGGGAAGAAAAGGGGGAAAATAATTGGGGAGAGGGAGAGAGGCAAACCATGAGAGACTCTTGAATGCTGAGAACAAACTGAGGGGGTGGAGGGGTTGGGGGGAGGGGAAGGGGAGTGATGGGCATGGAGGAGGGCACTTGTTGGAATGAGCACTGGGTGTTATATGGAGTCCAACTTGACAAGACACTATGAAAGAAATTTTTTTTTTAAAAATAAAAAATAAATAAATAAAACAACTCAAGCTTATTCTTCCCAGGTTTGTGCGTGCGTGCGTGCTTGCGTGTGTGTGTGTATGTGAGAGTGTGGTGTGAGGGTGAAATATCAGTATACTCTGTGAACACTAAAGAACTATATAAACTATGGAAATTTCAGTTCTTCCCCACAACTTTTCTTTCATCTGTATTTTAATTATAATAAGTCAATTAAAATCCATAATGAAAAAAGAGACTAGAGACTTAAGGAGTTTCCCTCTAAACTCCATTTCTAACCCCAGAGGCGAGGAGTGTCAAATTGTTAAAATGTGTACATTCTAATCGCTTTCTGATCTATTGAAGTTCCGGGTGTTCAGTTTGGGCTTGACACAGTCAGTGAAAATATTAAGCCTTTAAAACACCAAAAAGTGCTAACACAAAACTACGGTAATACTTCAGCCACGGGCAACATTTAAAGAATCCCCAGCTACATAATCACATTAACATTTAATGTGCCCAAGTTCAGCTGAAATATGTCTCCTCTCTTCTGCATCTTCTTCTTCCTGAAGCAAAAAATGCCAGTGGAACTCAAGAATTCCATGTGTGTCCTGTGATGAGCACCCCATAGAAAAACGTCCTCCAGACCCCCTTCCCACACAGACTGCTCTTTGAGGTAAACACAGCTTGTACATGTGGGCAAACATCTTTTATCATTTTCCACACTTTATAGGTCAGCCAGTTTGAGTTGGAGACACAGGAGAGTTCCCAGAGAAATTCATTACTGCCACTCATTCTAGTTTTCTGTCTCAATATAATTAAGCTTGGCTAATTGTCTATCATGATTAAAATCATGCCAATAACAACCTTGTTCTCGAGTTTGGCTCTGCTCCAAACTTGTTAATCGTTCTTGTTTTCTAGGAGGTCATTCTGCACCTCTCTTCAGCTGTGAAATTCCTTATAAATAATGTGCTTGGATAATAAGATCATCATTGGGTGACCAGGACCCGCCAACATGGATGACACAAGCTGTGGCTAATACATGGGATGGTTGAATCACAACTGGAGTCATTCTCAATAGCCTGGAACACTGGGATGACTTTACCACAGTGCCATTTCACTAGGAAAAAACCTGTAAAGTCCTGGATATAGGTTCAAAGAATTAACTGCACAGGGATAGGATGGCAGGATTTCATGAAACAGATTGGATTATATAAAGTCGGCCCAAAGCTCAATGTGAGTCAATATGGCTTCTAAAAATACAAGATTTGCCTGGGTTAATTGAAATTCAGCTTTGTACCTAACCTAAGAAGTATCAGTTATAAGGCATGGTATTATTTTCTGTACCACCAGGAGAACAAAGAGAAGATGCTGCTGATGAAAAGTTATGACAATACTTCTCTGTCATGTAGAGTTTGTACTTGATACTTAGTGAGAAGTCTCTTGGATGCATTTGTATCCTATAGCATGCTGCTATGATTCCATGCCTTCCTGAGTACAAATAACTTCTCATGTCAAAGCTGAATCATACTATAATCTTTTTGAAGATCCTTTAACTGTCAATCCAACTGGGCACATGTAGTAACAGCAATGTGCATAACTCAGTAGAAGCAGCGATAGTCTGAGCTCTGACCAAGTGCGTGAGCAGAGGCAAAGAAGACTGTCTGCTGGCCAGCAGCGATTATAAGATGCAGCAATTGAGGAGGCCGTCTCAGTTCCCTGATACGAAAATGTGGAATAAATATGTATGTTAGGGTTTATGCAATACGGTATAGGGCCCGAAGCAAGGGAGATGATAATCCTGCTCTCCTTAGTGCTGGTGAGTTTCGTATCTTTGGTGCATGAGCAGCATGTCTTGTGCAAGGCCCTTCCTGATATATGCACAGCGTCCCCTTGGTTCTCACTGAATGGTGCATACGGTGCCACTTATACCAACAGTTGTAGGGCAATGACATTGCCTCCACATACACCTTCGCTTTTGAAACTCAAGGGAGCCTTCCTTCTTCATTTCTGTCCCATTACCAACCACAATGGGACCCAACACATCCTAGATGCTCTACACCCAAGAAAAAATGAAAGAAGAATGACTCTTGTACCATGATGGACTCTGGGTCACATAATGGCTTTCTCTAATTTAATAAGAATTTGGAAACTATTGTCATGATGGAGGTGATGTTCAAGCACTCTTATTCGTTGAAATGCATTTATGGTATCATTTAAATTTCTTTCACATCAACAATGCCCCTGAGGCTGGATTTTCAACAACTCCTCCTCTCCTCACCCCACCCCTACACTAATATATATACATCCTGGATTCTAGTAAGGAGCCCTGGACCCTTGATGTCAACTGGGTCTGGGGTAAAAACCTCCGCCATTTCACTGACTGAGGGAATCTGAGATTTTTACTCTCTCTTGGTCTCACTTAAATAGATCTACCTCCTCAGATGGCCGTGAGGATAAAATAGCACATATGCAGTAACTACAACACTACCTGCTATACCACAAATTCTCAGGAAGTTTTAGCTACAGGTTAATATAGCATGTTACAACTTATAAGAGCTCTCACATCCGTCATGTCTTTTGATTGGCATGCCAATCCCGAGAGAAGGCTCTTCTATTCCTATTTTTCAAACACTAAAATACACTCAGAAAGGAAGAGCAGCTTGCACAAAATCACAGTGGCAGACTTGACCTTCAACCCAGTTTTTCTTTTCAAATGATGTTCATTTAAAAAAAAAAGGAATTTTCAATTTGGAGAAAATACTAGAGATAATCTAATCCCACACCTGCATTTATCACATAAGGAAACTGAGGAACAGAGAGAGAATGTGATTTGCTTTCAGTACCACTGGCTGCTGGTGACAGAATTTGGATCCGAGCCTAGGGATCTGGGCTCTGAAAACATGCAGGTTTCAGTATTTTTCACCTAACAGTGTGTCCAACTCTGAGGAAGGAATCCTCCAATGTGGGCACTTTCTGGTACCATGATCTGCCCCCACCCTCCTCTCCAACTTCACTTTCTGCTGACATGACTCTCCTTCTCTCCTTCTCACTGAAGTCATTCCTCAAACACACTCATTCCCTGATGGACTTGCTTTTCCTCTTTTCAGAGAGCTCTCCTGATCCTTTCTGTTTTCTCAATTCAGGCCTATGCTCAAATTTCCTCCTAAAAGAAGACTTCTATATTCAAATTAGCTTTTTTAGACTCTAAATAAAAGAGCCTAATCCACCACCATTTAACTTTCTCAATTCCCTTACTATATTTTCTTTATAGCACTTAGATTTCTTTATATCACTCATATTATATATTTATTTACTTATTTAATATTATATTTCCTCCACTATTATGCATGCCTTGTCAAGGACAGTGACTGCATTTGTTGTTTTCATCATTGTGTATCCAGTGGAATGCTGCCTGGCACATAGTGTGTGCTTGATGAAAACATTTGTTGAACTTAGAACATTTGTTCTAAGTATTAAGGATAGGTTCTGGAAAAACAACTGTAAGTCAATAAGATATTCCCCTCTGCCAAAGTATAGTTTCTAGTCCAGTGATGGATATAGACATTGAATAAATAGTCACAGAAGTTTATGGTGGGAGCATGTAATCAGCAGAGGTGAGCTAGTCTTGAGATTCTGAGAAGATTTCCTCCAGGAAGTAGTGATCTGTGTACACACCAAATGGATAAGAGGTATAAAGTAAGTGAAGAGGGTGAAGGATGAGTGTTCCAACAGAGGAAATATTAAGTATAGATTCATGTAGCAAGAAGGGATAATGGTAGAGGGCAGGTATCAGTGGGATGGGGAAGATAAGTGGGTGGAAATCAGACTGTACGAGACTCTTCAGGACATGTTAAGGATTTTGGCCTCTATTCTGTGGGTCACAGGAAAGCCATTGGAGGATTTTAATCACAGAGGTGATTATTCAGTTCTATATTTTTATTTTTTTTATTTTTATTTTTTAATATTTTATTTATTTTTGAGAGAGAGAGAGAGAAAGACAGCATGAGCAGGGGAGGCTCAGAGAGAGAGGTAGACACAGAATCTATATTTTTAAATGATCAGTTTGGTTGGTAGCTGTTTGGAGATTTGGAGAATGAAGTGGAAGAGAGTAAGGGAAGCATCAGAATGACTGATCAGGAGGTCACGGCAATACACTAGAGGAGAAGGGGCTCACCCCATGGTGGAGAGAGTGGAAGTTGAGAGAATGGATGGAACAAGACCTTAGAATTGGACTTCACAAGACTGGTCAGGGAGCAGGACTGAGGAAGAGGATGTATCAAGTATAACTTTTTCACTTTTAAAATGGATGAAAGTTCATGACAGAGAGATAGTGAATCCTGGAAAAGGACAAGGTCATGACTGCTATCTTGGACATACCAAATTTGAGATACTTTTGAGGCATCTAAGTGCAGATATAAACTCATAAGAAACACAGGTCTAGAGCTCAGGAAAGTCCTGCACTGGAGATATATCTGGGCAGTTTCAGATGGTCTGCAAGGCTATAGGGGTGGAAGGGGTGAAAGATGGTCTCAGAGAGGCCTACTGTGGTTCTTTAAGAAACTCCATTATTAATGGCCAGGTAGTAAAGGGTGGACTTGAAAGAACAAGGAGGAGTGGCCAGAACAGAGTAATAAAACCAAGAGAATTGTGTCCCACTGCAGCCGAGGGAGGAGGGTGTTCCATGAAGAAAGGATTGGTCAACAAAACCATATAGAGTGAAGGGAGACGGGTACTGAGAGGGGCCTTTGCAGTTGATGACAATGAGGCCACTTGTTGATGTTAGTGAAGGCCATTCAAGGGGAATGATGCAAAAACTGGCAAGATTGGAAGAGAATACTCAGATTTGTAATGGTGATGGTAACAAAAGACAGATCTTTTGAAAATAGCTGTGAGATTTGGGGAGAAAAGGAAAATCTGATAGTAGATGAAGGTGGGGATCTCTGGATGGTTATTTACTGATTGATTAAAAACTGAAGGGACTCATTTGTGTTTGAATCATGAAGGAAAGAAATGCCATTTGAGGACATATTTCAAAGCCAATGCAGAGCAACTGGCCTTGGCAAAGGAATTGGGACCACTCTTCTCTGTTGTAACAGGAGGAAAAGAGGGCAGGAGGGTGCAGATGCCAGTGTGTTTGTATGTTTAATGAGAAGAAGACAAGGGGCTTCTTCATTTTCCAGGTTTACTTTGCATGTAAAGTCGGAGGTGGTCATTTGCTAAGAGTCATAGGTGATGGAGGGAGGTTGCAGAAGAATTGGGGGTGTGAAGAGAGTGGACAATATTGGAAATATTTGCTGTACCATGTGATACTGTGGTTTATATTAGATATATATTTGGCCATTTAGATGACCAAAATGTATTTCTCATATATGTTTGGCCACTGTCCACAATGCCTAGCTCACAGCTCCCACAACTCTTGGAATTTCCTAAGTGTCTTCTGTCATGTTAATGAGGTGACTTTTGGAAGGCACCAAAGGTTGGGGGCTGGTTGTCAATGGAGTCAAGTGATCAGAGGGTTGGAACTTTCATTGCCCCCACCTCCCACCTCTGGGAGGTTGAAACAACGGTCACTGATTTTAATCAGTCTTGCCTACACAACGAAGCCTCCACGAAACGCCCAAAGGACCAGGTTCAGAGAGCTTCTGGGTTGGTGAACATGTGATGTGGGGAGAATGGAGAAACTAGAGAGGGTGGGGAAGCTTCGCCTCCCTCCTCCATAACATGTCCTTTGTCTCTCTTCCATCTGGCTGTTCCTGAGCTACATACCCTTTTATAATAAACCAGTAATTTAGTAAGTAAATGTTTCTCTGAGTTCTGTGAGCTGCTATAGCAAATTAACCTATTCCAAGGAGGAAGTCCTGGGAAACTGATTTATAACAGTTTTATTTATTTATTTAGCTAGTTAGTTAGTAGTTATTTAGTTAGTTATTTAGTTAGTTATTTTAGAGGTTTATTTATTTTTGAGAGAGAGAGGAAAAAAAGCACAAATGGGGGGGGGGTCAGAGAGAGAGGGCAACAGAAGATCCAAAATGGGCTCTGCACTGATCGCAGACAGCCTGATGTGGGGCTCAAATTCACAAGCCACTCATGAGGTGCAGGACCATGACCTGAGCTAAAGTCTGACATTCAACTGAATGAGCTACCCAGGTGCCCCAGGCTTATTTATTTTTTAAGATTATTTCTTTATTTTGAGGGGGAGAAAGGGCAGAGAAAGAGGCTGAGAAAGAATCCCAAGCAGGCTTCACACTATCAGCGCAGAGCCCCCCATAAACTGAGAGACCATGACCTCAGCCAAAATCAGGAGTTGAGCGCTTAACCAACTGAGCCACCCAGGTGCCCCACAAGCTGGGCTTATAAGTGACATCTGAAGTGGGGGATGGAAGGAGGCTTGAAGGACCGAGCCCTTAACCCGTGATATCTGATGTTATCTCTGGGTAGACTGTGTCAGAATTGAGGTGAGTTCTCAGACACCCTGATCGAACCTAACAGATAGTGATTTAAGTTACACAGACTATTTAGCATGTGAGTCCTTTTGAGGTTAGCAATCATGTCAGTGTGTCCAAAAAGTGGCCTTAGTCTCTGGTACAGGCATATATGTCAAGTAAAAAGTTGTCTGGCTTTCTCCCACATTACGATTTTTCTGGATGGGTGTGACGAAAAACTAGAAAGGCGAGGGAGTAAAAAATTTTGGCAAATATGCTGGGACATGTTGAATAAAGAAGGCCTTCCTCATTGTGTTTATTGGTTGAACGGAAAACATTTTTCTTTAATTCATTCTTATTTTGAGTGCTTTTTCACATGAGATTTTAGCCTTATCTGGTTCATTTTGGTTCATGTCCAGCCTTTATACTTGACTGTGAGCTGCTCTGAAGGAAAGGACCATAACTAATTCATATCTACCTTCCCAATGTCTCGCTTGGTATTTTTCACACTGCTGATGCCTAATGAATGGTAAATAAATACGTTGTATAAGTAGAAGCACATGGAGGACATTTAGACAGGGCAATTACCAGCAAGACATTTATCCATTCTCTAATAATTAAAACAATTGTCACCACCACCCTCGTTACAGATTTACAGTCTGCTTCTGAAAATAGCACATAGTGAGCTGAAAACCAGACCAAGTTCTGAATGAGAGATGTGGTCATTATTTATTTTTTTTTTTAGTTCTCTTTGCTAAGGAGATGTTATTTCTCCCCCTTCCAGAGAAATGAGAAAAGGAGGAATGGACTAGACTAGATCGCTTTAAAATTCTCCATTAGCATCTACACTGAATACATTTCAATGGCAGGAGCCTTAACACAGCTTTCAGTATATCTGATGCACAGAAAAACGAAGCCTGCCAATCTTGCAACATGTCTCAAGATGAAGAAGGTCAACATATCAGAAAATAAAATCAGTAGCATAGATTTCAAAGAAATTCATCCCAAGAGTTCTTCTCAATGAATGCAGTGCAAGATTGAAGAATTCAATTACGTGAAAAAGAGGTCTTTTTTTTTTTAATACCGTGCCCAGCTATTAGTTTTTTTGTCATTGCTAACATGAAGGCATATTGTTAGCCATCAGGAAATCTCAACAAATTCATACATTCAGATCACAAGGGATTTGTTTGGTAGATGGATCTGAAATCTGGTCTGCCTCCAACTCCTCACCCAAGATTTCATTTATGCCAAGGAGTACGTTATTCTTAATCAGACACAGAAAAATCCAACTCGTTGCCACTGAGCTGCTTTATTCCTTTAGAAAAGAATCATTCCTTTGATTCTGATGGAACATTATAATCAACTTTTTTATTTGGGGTTGACCAATTAAATTTCCTCTGTCTTAGAAAGCAGAGGTGGTGAGTGTCATCTAAGTACGTTCTGGAAAGCAAGACTGTATCAAAAGCCTTAAAAATGCATCTTCTCCTTTTTCCTGGCAAATCAAATTCTAGGGGTTTATTCCAAGGAAATAATGTTTTAGGATCTAAAACCTAAAGCTTAATGAACATAAAAATGTTTATTGTAGCGTATTGCTCAGTAGTCCCTTGTGATAGACTAACAGCACAGATTCCTCATATCCTAGTGTGCATGTCCCCTCGTAAGGGGACTTCAATACTCCTCTCATTCAGAGGTAGAGTTTATTTTCCCACTCCTTGATTTTGGACCAGTCTTGTGACTCATCTTGACCAAAAGAACACGGCAGAAGTTAACTTTTACTTGTTTCAGAGCCTAGCCCTCAAGAGATCGTGGGTTTTTCTTACCCTCTGGGCATGCCTCCCTCAGACCTCCATGTAATAAAGTCAATCTAGCTTCTGGAGGATAGGGCCACCTCAGTGTTTAGCTAACACCATCCGCTAGACATGTGAATGTGGCCTTCTTAGACCCTCATACTCAGCTGACTCTCCACGGAAGTTGAAAGCTACTGCTTATGTGAGCCCATAGTAAACCAGTGGAACCCATCCAGTAAGCAACCCAGTAGAAGCAGGAGAAATAATAACATTTTTAAGCTATGTAAGTTTTAGGATGATACACCCCGAGGGTTAGGTAGCTACACAGCAATAGATGCCTGATACACCAAAAAAAAAAAAAAAAAGGAAAAAATCTGAATTTTGAGCAAGAGCATTCTTGAATTCCTTTCCTGTATTACCCAGGGTACATTTTGGAAAGAAAAGAAGTGTAGGAACCCACATGGTTTCTCAATCTCTAGGTCCTGCTAATTTAATATATACTAATTTCTCTAGTTTAAACTGCCACTGCCCTGGTTTAAGCACCTAAAGTCGCCCCCTTGGATATCTGCTGCTTCCTCCTAATGAGTCTGTTTGCTTCTTGTCTTTTACCTCCCACCTGTTGTCTGCACTGTGTCAAAAACAATCTTTCTCTAAATCACATTTTAGCATGTCATTTACAAGGAAGTCCAAGCTACCTAGCAGAACATACACAACACTCTGGGACCAAGTCCCTTGTCTTCCTTGTCAACCCCACACTACTCATTCCCTGCCTGGCAGTAGCTGCCTGCTTACCATTCCCACATGGGGCTATCTTGTTCCCTCTGCTTGTCTATTTTGTCTACCAGAAGTTGAGCCCTGTGATGGCAAAGGAGTCCTGTCAGAGCTATCCAGAGAATGAGAATGATGATAGGACCCAACACCTCACAGGACTGGTAGAAGTGTTAGATGACTCAACACATGTCAAGGGCTGAAAATAGTGTATATATAGCGGCAGTGCTCATAGGAAGCACTCAGTAAGTATTTCATATAGCCTTAATAGCTTTAGAAACCTGTACCATATCAGGCACAAAGGAGGCACTAAGGTAAATCTTTGCTTACTTTGAGGCACCAAATTGTCTATACTGTCAATGTTGTTTAATAATTTCATAATGAGTTCTTAGCATCTTCATTGTGTGTCCTTAAAGTAAGAAAAAAAGCGACATTAAAAAATTACCCCTTTCAATAAAAGGGACCAGGACACTTTGGAAGAATAGCTAATTCTAGGTCTTAGAGAGGTAATGCACTAGGTGAGTCTGAAGCATCTTATAGCACCAAAAGTAAGGAAGTGCTAAGACAAAAAAAAAAAAAAAAAGCAAAAACACACAGAATAATGAAGTATGTCAAAGGCACATAAAAGCCAATGGAAAGACCTTCCATCAGTCAAAACCACAAAAATTTGAACAAAATAAATAAAAGAGTATTAGATTTTAACACAAAGTATAAAATAAATACCCATGAGTCCACACAGATACAAATAAGTGATTGAATACGTAAATAAATGAGAGAGAATAGATAAATCTCTTGCGCAGAATTTCAAGTAACTTCTGTAAATATTTTGCCGACAAAGAGGTAAAGCAAAATTCCACACTCCTTAAGTATGGGCTGGGACTGGTGATTTCCTTTCAAACAGTAAAGTATGGAAATGGAGTGAAAAAAGAATGGCTTTGGAGTAAAGAAGCCTGACAAACACCATCTTGGCCAGGTGAACAAGGTCAACATCAACAGTGATATATCTTGGTAATAAGTACCTTTGATATCATATGATGAAAATGGTATTTTATCTTTGTGGTTTTTCTCCCCAAAACCTATAACCTGAGCCTAACCATAAGAAAGACCTCAGACTGGGGCGCCTGGGTGGCTTAGTCGGTTAAGTGTCCGACTTTCGCTAAGGTCATGATCTCGCGTTTCGTGGGTTCGAGCCCCACGTCGGGCTCTGTGCTGACTGCCAGCTCAGAGCCTGGAGCCTGTTTCAGTCTGTGACTCCCTCTCTCTCTGGCCCTCCCCTGCTCACGCTGTCTCTCTCTCTCCCCTAGAAATAAATTAAAAAAAAAAAAACATTAAAAAAAAAAAAAAGAAAGACCTCAGACAAAGCCTCACTGAAGTATTGTGGGATGTTCTATAAAATATGTTTCCAATACTGCTCAAAACTACCAAGACCATCAAAACCATAGAGAGTTTGAGAAACTGTCACAGCCAAGAGGAGTCTAAGGACACCTGATGACCAAAAGCATAGTAACCTGGACAGGATCCTGGAACAGAAAAAGGACATGAGGTAGAAACTAAGGAAATCTGAGTAAAGTATGAACTTTGGTTAAAAATAATGTATTAGTGGGGCACGTGGGTGGCTCAATCGGTTAAGCATCCAACTTCGGCTTATGTCATGATGATTTCATGGTTCATGGGTTTGAGCCCCATGTCAGGATCCGTACTGACAGCTAGCTCCGAGACTGGAACCTGTTTCAGATTCTGTGTCTCCCTCTCTCTCTGACCCTCCCCTGCTCACGCTGTCTCTATCTCTCTCTCAAAATTAAATAAAACATTAAAAAAATTAGAAAATGTATTAGTATTAGTCACTGATTGTGACAAATACACCACACTAATATAAGATGTTAGTAATAGGAGAAACTAGGGGGGGTTACATGGGGACTCTGCAAAATCTTTGCAACTTTTCTGTGAGTATGGAAGTACTCTTAAATAAAATTTATTTTTTAAAAGAGTGTCCATTACATGCAAGACTCTCTGCAGGGTGCTTTTCACTCATTAGCTACTTTAACTCTCCCAACAACAGATGAGAATATTGAGTCTCAAAGAAACTAAGAGATTTGCCTAAAGTCACACAGCTGAGAAACCTGAGAACCAGGATTCAAACCTGGGAGGACCCGCCTCCAAACCTTGTGATCATTTGATGACACTTTATTGTGACTCTAGGGCAAGAAGTATTCTCCCAGAGGAGTTTAAGTGGCAGGAGAAGCCAGCAGATGTCATCGTGTAAGATGGGGATGGGTGGTGTAAGCCTAGCACAGGTATTCAAGGACTTCGTATTTCTTTCCATAATTCTTGTACTTCTAGGTTTCCTGACTTACTAATGTTCTGATTTCAATGCTATTATTTAGAAATGACTACTCAGTTTCTTAAACAACTTCTTCATGCACTGTAAGAAATAAGTTTTGCAACAATATCTCATTTTTCATCTTCTACTCTGCTTTTATTTAAAAGAAGGCATTCCCTATGTTTTTGGCTTGGTAACTTTTGCTTAGGGGAGTACTTCTTGATGTGCCAGAGTCCCCCTGAGACCAGCAGGGCTGTGAAAACTGTTTGATTTTGCATTGCATTGTTAAGAAATAAAAGAAGGAAAAATGGAAGGGGGGGGAAGATTTACATCAATATCCAACTTCATTTATACTCTTTCCATTGAAGCATCAATCAATTTCTTAAAGTATTTAAAAATGAAACTTTGGAAAAGAAACCAGTTTTTAATCAGTTTTGATTATTCTTCCCTGGTGGATTCACACTGTTTTATCATCATTCCCTGCGTCCCCCCCCCCCACTTACATTTTCTGGGCTTCTAGCATGACTTGTACCACATGGGGTGAAATGAACAAAACTACTATTTATACATACGTGCAACCCAAAATTTTCCTCCCAGGGTATATTTATTGAATCAGTATATGATTGTGTGTGTGACTGTGTGCGTGTGTGTGTGTGTGTGTGTGTGTGTGTGTGTGTAGAAAGAAAGAATAGCAACATACAATTTACCATCTTGAGTCCAATCAATGGCCTAATGTTCTACCACAAGGGAAGGGAATGCTTGTGGATGCCCATCTCCCATCTCACCATCACTGGCCTTGTCCCAAAGTTCCTGCCATTCTAAATACCTACCCACTGTCCCCCTTGAATTTCAAATCATCACCCTTCATGCTCTCCCCACTCATCCATCCCTGTCCTCTCTGTTCTTGTAATTGCATCAGTATCTCCATGGTTATCCAGGTAGGAATCTTTAGGGTGGTCTTGGACCCTTCCCCTTGGCACATTCCATTTCTCTATTCCATTGCCAACTCCAACCGATTCTATCTGTGCATTTTCTCAAAGTCCTCTTTCGTCTCCTCCCCATTCTCACTGCTTCTACCATATCCACATGCTCATTACTTCTCACCTGGGCCTTTCCAATGATGTCCTAATTGGTTTCCTCACTTCCAGCCTCTCACGTCTATAATCTGTCATCCATTATTTCACTGGTTTAATTTCCCTAAAGTGCAGCTCTAATCCTGTAACCCCACTGCCAAAAAAAGTTAAATGGCTCCCCACTGCCTCCAGGATAAATGCCAAAATCCTTAGCTTGGCATTCAAGGCCCTTCCCCATCTGGCCCTAGACAACCTTTCCAGACTTATCTCCTATTACTGCTCTACGTGAACTTCCTGTTCCAGCCAAATTGATCGGCTCATTACTGCATGCATGTGTTGTCTCTGATTATGGGCTTCTCTCAAGCTCAAGCAAGTTTTGCTGTTTGTATAGACTTGTTCATTCCTCTCTGCTTACTGGTAAAGGTACGTCCCATCTAAACCACCAGGTTATGCCTGGCCACCCAGTCCCACCTGAATGCCTGTACCACTAACATACTTTTATATATTTATCATTTCAGTATGTATTCTATGTTTGCACCTCAACTATGGACCTCTCATCAACAGTAATGGTGGTTAGGGTATACACTTTAAATTTTTTTAATGTTTTTATTTTATTTTTGAGAGAGAATGAGAGAAAGAGACAGAGTGAAAGTGGGAGAGGGGCAGAGAGAGGGGGAGACAGAAAATCTGAAGCAGGCTCCAGGCTCTGAGCTGTCAGCAGAGAGCCTAATGCGGGGCTCGAAATCATAGACTATGAGATCATGACCTGAGCCAAAGTCAGACGCTCAACCGACTGAGGTACCCAGGTGTAGGGCATATACTTTTAATAAGTTGGCTCTATGTCAACCTTTACATGAAAAAATAAAAGGTATGAGGACCTGAGCCATGAGGAAAATCTGGAAGCCATT
This sequence comes from Hyaena hyaena, assembly GCF_003009895.1. Classification (NCBI taxonomy): domain Eukaryota; kingdom Metazoa; phylum Chordata; class Mammalia; order Carnivora; family Hyaenidae; genus Hyaena; species Hyaena hyaena. Next base: position 3,614,954 of record NW_024080637.1, on the reverse strand, counting down.
CTCACACTGCACTCAGTATCATTCTTTCTCTCTGATGAATGGGGCTCTGCATCAACGAAATCCTTCTCTTTTGTTACACCCTTAAGGTTGAGCTCCCCTCCGGGAAGCTCCACAGCCTCTTTAGTAAATGGACCTCCCATTTACAAATAACTTCATCTATCCAAATTTCCCAGATGTGCTAAGAGAAGTCTAAATTCCAGTGGTGGATACTAAGCTGTCTTAAAATTGGAGGGCTTTCACTCTCTTTTTTACCTCCTTCCCTCTGCTGACAGAGGGAATCATTGAATCTGATTCCAATGAACTTCTAACACAATGATTCAAAAATATAGTGAGCCTAAGAATAAATGAAGAAATTTTAAGTATGTAGATACCTGTGTTCTACCCCCACAGGTTTGGATTCTATAGGTCTGAACTCTGTCCCAAGAGCACATATGTTTAGCAAACTCTCTGTGTAGTTCCAGTGATAGTCTGAGGACCACACTTTGAAACTCACTACTTTGCAGTATGGCTCTTCATTCCTGCTCCTCTTACATCCTTTGGGTCAGTTGTGACTACTTCTCATTTCTGAAACTATCCCTGATTATTCCAGTCATGCACCTCTGCTCCACTTCTGCTTCAGCAGCAATGACTTTTATCGCCATCTCCCCAAATCCTACTGATCCGTAAGAATGCATGCCTCATGAGGGTGGAACTTTTATTTATGTTGGTCACTGTTGTAACTTCAGCACCTAGAACAGTGCCTGCCACATAGGAGATGCTAAAAAACAAATCTTTTGTTGAATGAAGGCATGAATCTGTCAAGAGTGAACTCAAATGTCATTGCTTCACTGGAGCAGTCTCTAATCATGACCAAAAGAAATAGCTGCATCTTCTCAACCTTAGCACCTTTTCCCTTGTACTTTGGCCCATGGGTTGGCTAAATTTTTCTATAAAGGGCCAGATAAATATTTTAGTTTTACAGACATTGCAGGACATGCAGATACTGTTGTAGGACATACAGACACTGTCGCAGCTACTCAGCTCTGTTGTGACATTGCAAAAGCAGCCAAAACTAACTTGTAATTAAATGGATATGGGTGTATTTCTATAAAACTTTTTTTTTTTTTTCCAAAAAATAGGCAGGTGGTGGGCTGGATTTGGCCCATAGACTGTACTTTGTTGACCCTAGCTCTATTCATTCGTGTATCAAATTTCTCCCTTGGGCTACATTCCTAAATTATAAATTCTTTGAGACAGGGGCAGAATGCTATCAGAAAATAAATGTGTGGGGGCACCTGGGTGGCTCAGTTGGTTAAGTGTCTGACTTCGGCTTGGGTCATGATCTCACAGTTTGTGGGTTCGAGCCCTGTGTTGGGCTCTGTGCTGACAGCTAGCTCAGAGCCTGGAGCCTATTTCAGATTCTGTGTGTCTCTCTCTCTCTGACCCTCCCCTGCTCACACTGTCTCTCTCTCTCTCTCTCTCTCTCTCCCCCCCCCAGAAATAAATAAAAAACATAAAAAAATTAAAACAAAAGAAATGTGTGCATGCTCGTGCACATGCATGTCTGTGTGCACAAATGTTTATATATGTATATGTGCATTTATATATGTATATATATACAACACACACACACACGTACACACGCACATCCATTTTCTCATCACTAAAACCTGATAAAACATTGTAGATGAAGTGCCTGACATAGTGCCTGCCTTGTAACATATGCTCAATTAAGTCTTCCTTTTCTTCCTCTTTTTCCTTAAAACAGCACTGCCACCCCCATACAAGGCACTCAGCAGCATGTTTATTGTGGGCCCCCAATGGCAAAGGACCATGCCTAGGACTCAGCAAAGCTCAGAGGTGAACAAGAAACCACTATGGATAAGGACTCAGAAATATATGATGTAGTCACAGCTTTACTCACTCCTTCCCCTGGTACATTAACTCCCTCTTTCTTGGAGACAGACGTTTCATGCCCTTCCCATTCTCCTCACATGTCTCAGGTTCCCTGCTGGCACCCTCCCTCTCTTGACTGATGACCTCACCTCATACCTCACTGCTGGTAGAAGCCACCTTGGCATTCTATCACCTTCCCACATCCACACTCTAAAATTGCCCTCAATTCCCAGTACCCTTACTCCTTGCCTTTCTTCCTGCTCCCTCAGAAGGTACCCCCACACCTATCAGAGGCAGACCCACCAGTCTCAAAGGACTTCAGTCTTTTACACATAACCTCTTCCTCTTGCATCATCAGTCATCTGCCAAACATGCTCTCACATCTCACGTTTAAAAGTAAAACAAAGAATAACCTCTCCTGACTCTCTTATCTACTTCCCATATATCTCTTCAACTTTTACAGCCAAATTTTTCCAACAATCTGTATAGTATTTTCATAGTCTCATTCCATTGCTCTTTTGGCATTTCAGAAAATAAAATTAAAAACAACAGAAATTTAAAAAGACAAAAAAATTCATCTACAAAAGTGTCATAATTCACAAATGATATTTTGGTGTGTGTGTGTGTGTGTGTGTTTAATTTCAGATTTAAACTTGCAAAAAAGCCCTAAAGACACAAAATGGAACATTTCCTGGTTCATGATTTTAGTTGATTTCCAGTTGGTTTCCATCCTCCTCACTGCCACCGATGCCTTCTATGTCACCAAGTCCAAGGGAGACTTCTCTGTCCTCACTTTACCTGGCAGTGGGATTCAAGAGCTGACCACTGCCTCCTTGAATTGCTCTTCTCTCTTGGCTTACACAGTTTCATTACACTTGGTTTCCTTCTTGCTCACTGGTCTCTCCTTTTCAGTCTCCTTGACTGGCTCCTTCTCTTCATCTCCTGAATCTTGGACTTCTATATTTTCTGTAGCTACACTTTCTCCCCCAGTGAGCTCATCGTGGCTTTAAATACCATCCAAATGCTAATGATCCCCAAGTTTATATTTCCTGCATAGACCAGTATCTTGAGCTCTAGACATCATTTATTTTTTCACTAGGGATCTCAAATTTAATGTGTCTTTGGTGAAGCTCTTCATAACCGCCCAAGCCAGTTCCTCTCTCACTCTGCCTCAACTCAGTAAATGGCACCTTCCTGCTTAAGCAAAACTCCTTGGAGTTATCCTTGATTTCTCCTTTTTTCCACATTCTCTGTGCTCCAGTCTAATCTATTAGCAAATTCCATTGGTTGAAATTCCCAAATCTCTCTCCACTTCAACTCTAATAAGCAGCTTAGTCCTTTTGGTTGTAACAACCTTTGGACATAACCTATTTCTCTTGCATCATTAGTCTCCTGCTCTACTAGGTTATGATTATAGCCCAACAAACATGTTCTTGCCTCCTCTCTTTAAAGCAAAACAAAACCATCTCTTGCTGGGATGATTGTAACTGGTTTCCCACGTCTACTTTATCCTCCTACCTACAACCTATGTACCACACAACAGCCACAAAGCCCAACAAATAAATATATCTGATTGTGTCCTTCTAAGCAGGAAACCCGTCCCCATGTTCACCATTGGTAAATGAAAACAAAAGACAAAACAAAAGAAAAATAAGCTTCTGCCTACTGCCCTGGACCCCAAGAAATGATACTCTTCTGACTCATAATGTTGCATCTAAAAGGATCTTTCTTGCTGTCGATTAAACCTGGCAAGCCATTTCCCACCTCTGGGCCTTTGTGTTTGCTATTTCATCGGCCTGAAATGCTCTTCGTCAGCTCTTTCCATGGCTTCCACACTCTATCCTATAGGTCTCAGTTTAATTAACCCTTCTTCAGAGAGACCTCCTATGACCACCTCAGCTGAAATAATATTGTTAGTGTTCAGTTGTCCTATTTGATATCATTCTGTTTACATCCTTCATAGACATTATCACAACAAGCTACACTTTGTTCATTAATTACTTTTTTTTCCTCTAGTTTATGATCTGTCTTCCACTGAGGAATAAAAGTTCCATGAAGTCAGGATCTTGTCATGTTCACTGCATACTCCTGAAAACTATTTTTTTTAAGTGTTTATTTATTTGTGGTGGGGGGCAGAGAGAGAGGCAGAAAGAGAATGCCAAGTAGTCTCCTAGCTGTCAACACAGAACCTGACACGGGGCTTGATCTCATGAGCTGTAAGATCATGACCTGAGCCAAAATCAAGAGTCAGGCGCTGAATCGACTGAGCCATCCGGGCACCCCATCCTGAAACTTAACCAATGTCTATAGCATAGTAGTAGCTCATTAAATATTTGTTAAATGAACAGATTTACATGAACAAGACATTTTCACCTGCACATCTCCTCCCAACTGTTAGGACTGCCTCTCTCTCTTTCTCCACATGACTTAAGCTATCTTTATTATCCAAAATCTAGTTTAAACAGTACCTCTGTCACTATTCCCCTGCAATTGGTAACTCCTTCCTCTGTGCCTTTATGCTATTTATTCCTACCTCTACCACTAGTAATACCACTAGTAATAATTACAACTGCTGTTGTTTATTGAGCATCTACTATATGCCAGGTGTAGTGCCAAGTGTTTTAAAAATATCATGTAACTCAAACCACCCAACCACCCTAGGGGATGGGAATCATGTCCTCCCTTGTAGAGATGAGGAAACAGAGTCTCAGGGAGTTTATGCAAGTTGCCCAAGGTCACAAAATAAGGAGGAACCAGTGATTTAAACCCAAATCTGTTCAATTCTAGAGGTTGTACTCTTCAGCTCTGAGCCCTATCTTGCATCTTATTGCACTGTAATAGCTTACATATCTGTCTCTCCCAATTCCCTGAGGGCAGGAGATTTTGTATGGCTCTGAACATCCCTAGGACCTAGCACTCCATTAGGCACAGAACTGATGCTTAAGAAATATTTGTGGAAACACGCCTGTCACTAATAAGTTTATCTGAATACTTTATGAACCTATTAATAAGAATTAACAGCCAGAAAGAAAAAGCAAGAGAGAGAAATGGAGTTAGATGGCTCCAAGAAGTAAGTACACACAATAGCTAACTCGGTTAAGTGTGTGGCATCCTAGACTCGATGAGTTTCACACCAAAGACAATACCAAGGTCACTGCCAAAGAAGACAGACATTATGTAATTACGGAATACAGTGCCAGCAATTACTCCAGAAGCTATTTCAAATTGAAACATGCCGGTGTTTGCTCATGTCCCTGTTCACACAAACAAAAGGCCTACATCTTGGAAACTGTTTTGCTTTGTTTGTCTGTAACAGCTCAAGTTACCCTTCACTTGGCAGCCAGTGGCAAGTCTTGCTGGAAGCATTGCCTGGGCCTCAGTTTTTCCTGTGGATTTTTGAAAGCAAATAAGAAGGTAAATTAGATGCCCGGTTTATACCTGGGACTTGGTGTGAGGCTGAGTTGTGAGACAATGGGGTCCTGCCTCCTGGGGCATCACCCATTTCCTTGGGTTGTGGAAATGGAGACTCCCTGTGGGGACTGTCTGTCTGGGGACACCTGCAAAGATGACAAAATGGGAAAGCCATCTCCCATTTCTGTCCAAGCTTCTATACTTTCTCATGCTCCGGACAGCAACTGGGCATTTCTATGTTTTCAGAGGAGAAAATGAAAACTCAAAGGCATACACAACTTAAGATGATACCACCAGTGGCTGAGCATAAATGTCAGCATCAGTTTATCTATCAACCCTACGCTCCATGTTATTAATTAAGCACTCACTTTTCTCCTCCCATATTGGTGCCCTTGCTATGCTACAACCCTTCCACAGCGCTTGCCCTACACTTTCATTCTTGCTTTTATTCATACCTGACTGGCTCTTCCCTCAGATTCTACGTGTCCCACCTACTGCTACCTTAAACTTCTGGCAGAAATGTCACTTTTTCAATGAAGGCATTCCCAACCTCTACTGTCACCCCTCTCTTCTTTCTACCTCGGTTTTTCTCCATCAAATTTATGACATCCACCTAATAGAGATCAGAATTTGATTTTGTTGTGGTTGTTGCTTATTGTCTTTTCCCCAAAACCAGAATTTAAACTTCATGGAATCAGTGAATTTATCTTTTGTTCACTGATGTGCATCTTAGCACTGAGAAGAGTGTCTGGAACATAGCTAATGTTCAATAAGTAAGCACTGAATAAAGTAATAATTTTAACTCACAAACATTTTAAATATAAGCTGACCAAGTACATTCAGTATTAAGTTAATGCTTCTGGGGAAGGGAAGTTTTTGGAACAACAACAAAAACAAAAGTCAGATTGGTTAAGATGCCAGAGAAGCGTGGAGACCCTGAGCTTGTCTCGTCCCTGAAATGCACTCAGATAAGCACCAAGCCATTTTGAACACCTAGGAAATTGATCTGAAGATTAACAAAACATTCTGCATAACTTGAGCCATAGAACTCAGCGGGTACTCAGTGTGCAGAGGTGAACTATGGCAGAGAAAAGCCAAGGAGAGCAGGGAGCTGGTTTCGTTGAAAGAGGACAAAGAAAGGGAAAGGAGGAGAGTACGGCACATCAGGATCATGCAAGAAAAGCACTCCCCTAAAAGTACCTGGAGAGAAAGAGAAAGAGTGAAAACATATGCAGGGGACTGAAAGAAAAGCGTTCCCCAAAATCATTGATGGGAAGAAAGGAGAGGGTTTCATTACCATGAGGATTCTATAAACAGTGGAGAGCAATTGAAAGTTTTGGAGCTCAGTGCCTGCCTGTGCTCCAGTGAGGAAGGAAGCAGGACAAATCCTCAGGAGCAGGCAGTGTGGTCTGAGGGGTCTGTGGGCCACATTGGGAGAAATGGTTCCCTGCTTGGAGCACACTTGGTAGAGTCTTTATGGCCTGCTCCCAGATAAAGTTCTCAGTGGACCCGGGAGAGCAGCCACATTTTCTGGTATTGAGACACCAGAGTGTGATGAAACCTGGCACCTGATGTGTGTTGTGATTTGCCATAATCTCTGAACCTCTGCTGCTGTGCTATCATTTGAACATTTTCTGGGGAAAGCCGGCACACAGTCATTGCTTAGGGAGACCCTCCCCAGAGAGTTTGCATGGGTCCAAGCTGCAGGGTCTCTGAAGGGTGGGGTTTTGAAACACAACCCCATCTGAGATAAACTCTAGAGGGAGGTGACACCTGGCAGGCTGACATCTTGGACACAGACAGGGTAGAGGTGGGGAGTGAATGGAGGCCTGAGACAAAGGAGGGGTGTTTGATTGAGGGTTGGTGAGAGTTTGAAGTTCCTGTGCCATAGACTAGGGAGCTGGGAGAAGCTATTTCCCTCATGCACATGCAGTCGCATGTGCACTACACTGATCACCCCAGTAAACTAAGCAGTACCACTGAGTAGACAACAGAGCCGTTACACCAAGTCCCACCCAATTGCACCCTCTAAGCACATCCCCTAGAAGAGCAGCGCAAGTCACTCCACCTGCTTACTGTACAGACAATAGAAGGCTTCATAGTTTCAGTTTTGGGGAAACTGGATGCAACTTCATTCTGGTTTCATTCTGTTTGCTGGTTATTTGTTTGTTTTCTTTGCTTCTGTTTTTGCTTAAATTGTTCTTTCTTTCTTCCTCCCTTCCTCTCTTCCTTCCTTCCTTCCTTTCTTTCTTTCTTTCTTTCTTTCTTTCTTTCTTTCTTTCTCTCTCTCTCTCTCTCTCTCTCTCCCTTCTTCCCTTCTTCCCTTCTTCCTTTCTTTCCCTTCCCTTTTTTCCTCATTCTTGGATACAGAAAGAGAATACTTTATTTTTACTTATTTTTACATTTTTTATTCTATTTTATTTTATTCTACTTTACTATACTTTTTTTTATTTTTAAATTTTTTCTTACCTTTTACCTTTTTAAAAAAATTTCTTTCCCTTTTTTCTATATTCTATCAAGCTTCTTTCAACAAGCAGACCAAAACACACCTAGGATCTAGCTTTCTTTATTTGACTTTTTTGCTTTGTTTTTACTTTTTAGTCTTTATTAATTTTTTTCTTCCTCCAAGATGACAAAATAAAAGGATTCATCCCCCAAAAAAGAATAGAAAGAAATGACAGCCAGGGGGTTAATCAACACAGATATAAGCAAGAGGTGTGAACTAGAACACAGAACCACAATAATAATAACAATAACTGGGGCTAAAAAAAGCATAGAATCCTTTTCTGTGGAGATAAAAGAAATAAAATCTAGTCAGGACGAAATTAAAAATGCTATAACCGAGATTTAATCTTGAAAAAAATGCCATGAGGGCACCTGGGTGGCTCAGGTGGTTAAGTGTCCGACTTTAGCTCAGGTCATGATCTCGCGGTTTGTGGGTTCGAGCCCCTCATCAGGCTCTGTGCTGACAGCCAGCTCAGATCCTGGAGCCTGTTTCAGATTCTTTGTCTCCCTCTCTCTCTGACCCTCCCTTGCTCACGCTGTCTCTCTCTCTCTCAGAAATAAATAAAACATTTTAAAAAAAGAAAAAAAAAAGATGCCATGATGTCAAGGATGGACAAAGCAGAGCAGCGAATCAGTGATTTAGAATATAAAATTATGGATAATAATGAAGTAGAAAAAAATAAGGAAACAAAGGCAAAAATTCATGATACAAAACTTAGAGAACTCAGTGACTTATTAAAAAGGAATAACATCTGAATCATTGGAGTCCTAGAAGATGAAGAGAGAGAAAAGGGGGCAGAAGGTTTATGTGAGAAAATTATAGTAGAAAACTTCTCTAATCTGGGGAAGGACACCGACATCAGAAAGGGAGTACAGAGAACTATTTTTAGATTCAACAAAATACAACCATCACCAAGACATGTCATAGTCAAATTCAAAAAATACACAGTCAAGGGAAGAATTATGAAAGCCACAAGGGAAAAAAGTTCTTAATCTATAACAGAACAGATCAGGTTCACAGCAGACCTATCCACAGAAATCTGGCTAGCAAGAAAGGAGTGGCAGGATATATTCCATGTGCTGAGTCAGTTAGATATGCGGCCCAGAGTTATTTACCCATCAAGGCTGTCATTCAAAATAGGAGAGATAAAGAGTTTCCCAGACAAACAAAAACTAAAGGAGTTCATGACCACTAAACCAGCCCTGCAAGAAATTCTAAGGTGGTACTTTGAGTGGAGAAAACAAAACAAAACAAAACAAAACAGATCAAAAGCAACAAAGGACCAGAGAACATCGTCAGAAACACCAATTCAACAGGCAACACGATGGTGCTACATTCATATCTTTCAGTACTTACTCTAAAAGTCAATGGACTAAACATTCCAATAAAAAGACACAGTGTATCAGAATGGATAAGACAACAAGACCCATCTATATGCTGCTTACAAGAGACTCATTTTAGACCTAAAGACACCTGCATATTGAAAGTAAGGGGATGGAGAACCATCTATCTTGCTAATGGTCATCAAAAGAAAGCCTGAGTAGCCATACTTATATCAGACAATCTAGATTTTAAAATAAAGACTGTAACAGGAGATGAAGAAGGGCACTCCATCAAAATTAAAGGGTCTATTCACTAAGTAGATCTAACAATTGTAAATATTTATGCCCCCAAGGTGAAAGCACCCAAATATATAAATCAATTAATTACAAACATAAAGAAACTCATTGATAATAACACCATAATAGCAGGGAACTTCAACAACCCCATTTGCAGAAATGGGCAGATCATCTAATTAGAAAACCAAGTAGGAAACAATGGCTCTGAATGACACACTGGACCAGATGGACTTAACAGACATATTCAGAACATTTCATCCTACAACAGCAGAATATACATTCTTCTTGAGTGCACATGGAACATTTTCCAGAATAGATCACATACTGGGTTACAAATCAGCTCTCAACAAGTACAAAAAGACTGAGTTCATACCTTGCTTATTTTCAGACTACAACACTATAAAACTTGAAATCAACCACAAGAAAAAGTTTGGAAAAACCATGAATACTTACAGATTAAAGAACATTCTACTAAAGAATGAATGGGTTAACCTAGAAATTAAAGAGAAAATTAAAAAGTACCTGGAAGCCAATGAAAATGAAAACATGACAAACCAAACCTCTGGGATGCAGCAAAGACAGTCATAAGAGGGAAGTAGATAGCAATCCAGGCCTTTCTAAAGAAGGAAGAAAGGTCTCATATAAACAATCTAACCTTACACCTAAAAGAGCTGGAAAAAAAAGAGCAAATAAAGACCAAAACTAGAGAAGAAGGGAAATAATAAAGAATGGAGTAGAAATCAATCATACCAAAATTTAAAAAAATAATAAAATTAAATTAAAAAAAACAAACAAACCCAGTAGAACAGATTAATGAAACCAGGAGCTGGTTCTTTGAGAGAATTAACAAAATTGATAAATCCCTAGCCAGATGGATCAAAAAGAAAAAGGACCCAAATAAGTAAAATCGAAAGAAAGAGGTGAGATCACAACCAACACCACAGAGATACAAACATTAATAAGAGAATATTATGAGCAACTATATGCCAACAAACTGGGTAACCTGGAAGAAATGGACAAATTCCTAGAAACATATAAACTACCAAAACTGAAACAGGAAGAAATAGAAAATTTGAACAGACCCATAACTAGTAAAGAAATGGAATCAGTAATCAAAACTCTCCCAACAAACAAGAGTCTAGGGCCGGATGGTTTTCCGGGTAAATTCTACCACACATTTAAAGAAGAGTTAACACCTATTCTTTTGAGGCTGTTCCAAAGATAGAAATGGAATGAAAACTTCCAAATTCATTCTTATGAAGTCATTACTTTGATTCCAAAACCAGACAAAGATCCTACTAAAAACAAGAACTGCAGACCACTTTCCCTGATGAACATGGATGCAAAAATTCTCAACAAGATACTAGCAAATTGGTCCCAACAATACATTAAAAGAATTATTCACTATGACCAAGTGGGATGTATTCCTTGGATGCAGGGCTGGTTCAGTATCTGCAAATCAATCACTGTGATACATCACATTAATAAAAGAAAGGATAAGAATTATATGATCCTCTCAATAGACGCTGAAAAAGCATTTGACAAAATATAGCATCCTTTCTTGATACAAACCATCAAGAAAGTGGGACAGAAGGATCATACCTCAAGATCATAAAAGCCATATATGAAAGACCCACCACTAATATCATCCTCAATGGGGAAAAACTGAGCACTTTCCCCCCTAAGGTCAGGAACACGACAAGGACGTCCACTCTCACCACTGTTATTCAATATAGTATTGGAAGTTTTAGTCTCAGCAATCAGACAACACAAAGAAATAAAAGGCATCCAAATTGGCAAGGAGGAAGTCAAACTTTCACTCTTCACAGACATCATGATACTCTATGTGGAAAACCCAAAATATTCCACCAAAAGCTGCTAGAACCAATCCATGAATTCAGCAAAGTCACAGGATATAAAATCAATGCACAGAAATTGATTGCATTTCTATACACCAATAATGAAGCAGAAAGAGAAATCAAGGAAGTGATTACATTTACAATGACACGAAAAACCATAAAATACCTAAGAATAAACCTTACCAAAGAGGGGGAAATTCTGTACACTGAAAACTATAGAAAGCTTACAAAATAAATTGAAGATGACACAAAAAAATGAAAAAACATTCCATGCTCATGGTTTGGAAGAATATTGTTAAAATGTCAATACTACATAAAGTAATCCAAATATTCAATACAATCCCTATGAAAATAACACCAGCATTCTTCACAGAGCTAGAACAAACAATCCTACTTGTATGGAACCAGAAAAGGCCCTGAATAGCCAAAGCAATCTTGAAAAAGAAAACCAAAGCTGGAGGCATCACAATTCCAGACTTCAAGATGTATTACAAAGCTGTAATCATCAAGACAGTATGGTACTGGTACAAAAAAGACACTTAGATCAATCAAACAGAATAGAGAACCCAGGAATAGACCCATTTTATGGACAACTAATCTTTGATAAAGCAGGAAAGAATATTCAATGGAAAAAAGACAGTCTCTTCAACAAATGTTGAGAAAACTGGACAGAGACATGCAGAAGAATGCACCTTGACCACTTTCTTACACCATATACAAAAATAAACTCAAAATGAATAAAAGAGACCTAAACATAAGACAGGAAGCCATCAAAATCTTAAAGGAGAAAACAGGCAACAGCCTCTTTGACCTTGGCTGCAGCAACTTCTTACTTGACATATCTCCAGAGGCAAGGGACACAAAGGCAAAAATAACCTAATAGGACCTCATTAAGATAAAAAACTTCTACACAGAGAAGGAAGGAAGTAATCAGTAAAACTTAAAGGTAACTGATGGAATGGGAGAAGATATTTGCAAGTGACATATAAGATAAAGAGTATCCAAAATCTATAAGGAAATATCGAACTCATCACCTAAAAATCAAATAATCCAGTAAAGAAATGGGCAAAAGACATGAACAGACACTTTTTCAAAGAAGACATCCAGTTGGCTAAGAGACCCATCAAAAAATGCTCAACATAACTCATCTTCAGGGAAATACAAATTAAAACCACAATGAAATACCACCTCACACCTGTCAGAATGGCTAAAAATAACAACTCAGGCAACAACAGGTGCTGGTGAGGATGCAGAGAAAGGGGAACCCTCTTGCACTTTTGGTGGAAATGCAAACTAGTGCAGCCACTCTGGAAAACTATGGAGGATCCTCAAAAAATTAAAAATAGAACAACCCTACAACCCAGCAACTGCAGTGCTAGATATTTATCCAAAGGATACAGAGTGCTGATTTGAATGGGCACATGCATCATGTATAAATACACACACACATAACTAACTTAGCCTTAAATTTTAAAAAATCCAAAAATTAAAAAAAAGCACATACATAGGTAACAACAATAACACAAAAGTCAGCTCAAAGAGCTGGCAATAGGGAACAGTAAAGAGACGGGGTGTGGTAGATCTAGACTGTACTAGAATGCCAGCCCTAGTACCTTTGGTTCTGTCGCCCTGGACAAGGAACCTTTTCTCTGTGGTTCAGTTCGTTCATTTGTAAAGTAGGTATGATAACAGTATCTTTCCCATAGGGCTGTTTTAAGGATTCACAAGTTATTATGCATAAGGTATTTGAAACAGGGCCTGGCACACCCTAAGTGACATATAATTACTTGCTTTTATTGTCATTATCTAGTTAACTATCGTTTCCCTTGAAGCATAATGCTATAAAATTTTCCCATGAAAAGGATGTAAAGGTATCTCTCTTTGGGCACCTAAAAAAAACACTCAAACATGCTGAGATTATTTTGCGAAAAAAACGAGAAACACAAAACAAAATAAAGCAAAAAATCAAAACAAAACAAAACAAAACAAAAAAACCACCAAACCAAAAACTTGGCTTTCTTATCAGTCCTCTGTTAGAAATCAAGCCCTGTAGCAGTATGTTCAGACACTTAGGCATGTGATTGTAACAGGTGATTCAGACTTTCCCTGAGATATTAAAAGTAAGAAATTATAGGGCAATGACGCTGGAATAATTTGACTTATTTAGCGAGAGAGGTGAGCTTTATTAGCGCATTCCCACCATGGCTACCCCCTTCATTTCCTCAAAACCAAGGATACAGCTGGCATCCAAAGCTCGGTGCAACATGTATTTGATGTCAAGTGCTGGTATCAACTGAATTCTGAAGATCAATAATCTTCTTCCTCTGGATGGCAAGAAGATCTGGATAATTAGCCAAATTGCTACTGGCAAATGGCTGGCCTTTGGGCAACAGTGTCCAATATAGATACCTGAATAGAATTACTTTTTACCTTTCATTCATACCTTTGCTCTTCAACAAGTATTCATGAATTGCCTTCATTGTGCCAGGCCCTGAGCTAAGTATTAGGGATGCAGAGCTGAGTAGAAGAAGGTCCCTGCTCTCATGAGTCTAACAGGTTCTCATGCTGACTGAAATGATGGGCTGGGGGGTTTTGTGCTAGGTTTTATACCAGGAAGTGTAATTCTCTCCCTCTCTTTCCTTTCATCTCTCTTTCAGCTATTCATCCATCCACCCACTGAAGATTTGCTGAGCCGAGGTGCTAAGGATGAGAGTTAAATACACAGGTTATTTCGCTGATATGGAGTCTGTCTTGCTCCATAAGAATGTGAGAGGGGGAGAATCCACACAGACAAATAAATGCATTCAAGTGCTACAGTCTGCACAGGCGGGGGGCTCTGGACGGGGGCACACATAAGAGAACTGTTTGAAGTGAAAGGGAAGCTTCAGGACACTGGAGACAGAATATCAGGGTCAATGAGGAAAACTTCTATGGCATGAGGGAAGACTTTCCCAGAAGACAATTGAGGAAGTACATATTAACACCTAAGAGTCCAAAAGAAAAAAAACAAAACAAACTAGTTAGTGCATAATGTTTAGTAAAGGAGAGGGAAAAAAGATTATGCCAATGAGACATAACACAAGAAACTTTCCTGAATCTCCAAACTCACAAATACAGAAATGCATATTCACACCCCGCAAGTTAAATGCCATTTCAACTTCTTCTAAAACTTAATCTCTCACTAGTTGGTCCTTTAATCACTAATGACAGCTACTTCTTAAACATTGACAAGTAGAGAACAATAAATCCATATTACTCTGATCTTGTCATCTGCTTCCTCAAAAACTTCTAACGGCTGCCAATCTTCTATAGAATTTAGTTCAAAATCCTCACTATAATTCTCCAAGTCCCTGAAGAAGGCTCCAGCCTTCTCTTCACTCTCTCCCTCGCCACTCCTTTCATGTAGCTCAGAAAGTACCACATTCAGCTACTGGGGCCGCTGTAAATGCTAACTGCTGTTTCCTCCCATCAGATCCTTGCTCACAGAGTAGTTTTTATCAGAATGCTTTTCTCATCACCTTAACCTTGTTGAGATGCTACCGCCAGTTGAAGTCCATCTGAAACGCTACTCACTGATTTATCCATCCACTCAAGAATTATTTACTGAGAACTCCACAAAGTGTCAGTCCTGGTGAACAGCAAGATGAATGAGAAATGTTTTCTCATTCAAGGAGTTTGCAGCCCTAGTCAAAGGTGGAGGAGGGAGAGACACAGTACAATTTGATGAATTAGTTCTCGGATTTCTCCAGGTGATCAAAATGAATCTCCTTTTTTGCAAAGTGCTTAATAGTGCCGTGGGTTAGGGGGCAGACACATCGTAGATACTGGGTACTTACTTGCTTATTTACTTAGTTGTTTTGTTGTTTATTTGTACATCATGACCCTTAACAGTTCTGCATTCGTAAGCATTGCTGTTGTTTTTTCCCCCTTCACACCCATTTCCTCTACCAGAGGGCAAAGGTCCTGGTTTAACTGTTTCTGTGTGTTTCTATTCATAGTGTCTTCCACAGAGGACATACCCTAAATGTTTGCGGAATGTAAGTGAATTGAAACAAGGAAAAGAAAAGGCAAAAGGTGGAGGAAAGAAGAGCTTTGAGGCCAAAGTTGTCCATTAATTTCAGTTTGCGTGTTTTAGACCCTACTGTTTCCTCCAGGTTACTAAAGCAAATTTATCTGAGCAAATAAGCTTCCATATTTGCATTTCTTTGAACCCTAATTTGACATGCAAATAAACCGCTAACTAGAGCTGGGCTTCAATCAGCCGTGTTTAAACAGAAATCCCCATAGCTATTCTTAGAAAGAAGCTAGCATTAGCCAGCATACGCAACAATGACAGGCACCGAGGCGAAGGGCACCCTCCTCCGGGTGCTTTTCTGAATCTCCCTTTGCACCTGTTCCAGAGCCTCTTTCCCTGAGGTTAGACTCTGAGGGTAAAAAGCAACCTAAAGTCTTTACACGCCACTTGGTCCAGCCCTCCCAGCCCCTCAACCTGCATCCCCTCTGCTAGCGGGGTCCAGGGAGCTCGTTACCTGTTAAACATGCTCTCACTATCCACAAAGTCTTTCTTACATTGAGCACAAGAAATTTGACCCCTTGTAACTTCATTGCGGCTGGAGCCAAACGGAATGAGATTCCTCTCTTCCATAAAAAAGCACTTCAGACATCTGAATACGGCAACCTAAATCTTCTCTTTGCTCACCTTCATGGTAGCCTCCTCATTGTCATCTCTACCCTGCATTGATTCTCAACTCTTTTACATCAATCTCTCATGCTGCCATTTTGCTTGACTCCACAAAGCTCAAGTTACCCTTGATGGTTTTTGCAAGCCACTCCCCTCTGAATGACTAGCTTTTGACCTTATCATTCAGATCTCCACTCAAATGCCCCCACTTCAGAGATGCCTCATCTGACAATCCCAGCTGAAAGAGAACCACTCCTGTGCTAACCCCTACACACACCAGGCATTCATCACCACATTAACCTGTATTACAAAACACAGAACTCAAAGCTCTCTGAAATTGGCTGGTGCAATAAAGAGCCTGATTCCAGTTTTTCATGTTTGATCATGGTCAGCTTGTAAGCCTCACCTCTCTCTCCTCTGCTCCACATCTGGGCAAGCTGGTAAGAAAGCCTTTAGCGTCAGTGAGAGGTTCAAACCACATAAACCTCCAGGTGGAATTCATGTGTGGGAACCCTCATGCCATCCTACCCGCTAATCACCATAAAGCCTCCAAACCAATTTCATCTCCTAACTTTTTCAAGCCTTTTCAGACCAGTTGGGGAAGTGTGCTCTAGTCTGCCCAGAGAGCCTATTATGTAACAAACCTTTTCATATTTTGTTGGTGTATGTATGCCACCAACTTTAGTATCTGAAGCAGCTTTTGGGTGGGAGTCCGTTCTGTTTCTAGAGTTGCTAAGACATCTGGTTTATTTATTTGTTAGTTGTTCATCTATTTAGTATCTTTCTCTCTAACTGGATGGAAGCTCGGTTTATCCACTATCTCTGTGGGACACAGAAAGTTGTCTGGCTGAAGTCAGGACTGAGTCGAATGAAAAAATGGTTCTGCAGTTTTCATAAGAGTGTTTGTTATAACAGTCCCAAATAGCAGCTTCCATTGCTGATGCAACTTGTAGGTCCAGCAGACGAGGCACCAGACACTGTTCTTAGTGCTTTATTTCCCTCAACTCCTTTACTCTTCACATTAACCCAACAAAATACTTAATCCCCATTTTACAGATGAAGCTGAGGCTCAGGGAAACTAAGTAATTTACTCAAAATCACAGGACTAGCGGCAGAGTCAGGGTCAGCATGGAGGGAATGGGACCCCAGAGTACCTTCATGCACTGACTGCCTTTGCTGCCTGCCGTTGCCACGTGGAGTCCCTACCACGCACCAGGACACGTAGTCGCCTCCTAAAATCCTCCCACAGGCTTTGAGGTGAGTATCCTGACCTCCATTTGCAGACAAGGAAGCTGTAGCTCAGAGGTTTGGAAGAATCCCCTGGACAGGGAAGGCTGACCCTGGTTTCCCTGGTTACCTTGCATCGTAGAGCCCAGAGGGCTTTGAGGGCATGGAATTGGAAGTGCAGGAAAACAGACACCTGCTGAGAAAGAAGTTATCTAGAGGCTTGAGTGATGACAAATAGCAAGGATTTGGGGAAATTGCCCAAGTTCTCTCTCCTACTGCACATCAAATCAAAAAGAAGGGCCCTTATAATTAACACTTAACTATTCAAAGGAATATAATTTCCTCGCACTTCTATTGATCCAATGGAATTGTATTTTCCTATTAAAAAATGCAAATTTTTATTGTAAACAATATATGCTTACTGTAGAAAACTGAAAAAATAAGAGAAAACTAGAGGAGGATTATGAATGATTCACATTCCTATCATCCATTTATAACTACTTATTACAGAGAAGTTCTTTTTAATTTTTAAGAGATGTAACAGTTGGAAAAGGTCAATTTTTGAAGACAGGACATGGCTTTCAGTTAAATTCTGACTTTGCTTCTAACTAGCTGTGTCACTATAAGAAGTTATTTTATCTCTTTGAATCTTGGCTTCTTTTGAGGAAACACCTAGATTAACCCAGCTGTCCAGATGATTTGTGCGAGTTCAAAAAGCAAGTATACGTGGAAACACTTAGCATGGCAGCTGAAACATAGTGGGTCCTCGGTGCGTGTTTTCTTTTTTATCTGCTGCCTTTGTAATTCTGAATCCCCCACTGCTTTCAATGAATAAAGACAATGGTTACCTTCTTCCTCCTGTTGTATACATGTCACAGCAAATCTACTAGTTTTGACTCTGATACAGTTCAACTGGTAGAGAACAAATTAATTTCTTTGACCTGAGGATTAAGGTGTTTATTCTATAAGTTTATATCAGTACTTTTTATTCCAGAAAAATTTAAGGGTATTTTTTAAATCTGTTGTTCCTAAGTTTTATTACAACGTTAGAAAAAAAATAGCTAAAGTTACATCAGAATCAGTTTTTAGAGTTAGGAAAGAACAATCAGAATGAGAACGGTATACGGAAAGTATACTAGATGTTGTTATGCTGTATCAGTTGAAAGCAGGTAGCATAGTTCCTTGATGAACATTATTTTTTTTCTTTTTTTTTGTTTGCCTATACTGAGGAAATAAGTTCAAAGTAACTATAGCACCTCTTATTAGTAGCTCACAATCAAGAAAGTAGAGCAAATTCATAATTATGACAAATTTAGGTAATAAATGCTGTGATATAAAGGTACTCAGAAAAAGATGTCGACACATACTGGATATTCAAGAAAAGCTTCTTTT
This sequence comes from Hyaena hyaena, assembly GCF_003009895.1. NCBI lineage: Eukaryota > Metazoa > Chordata > Mammalia > Carnivora > Hyaenidae > Hyaena > Hyaena hyaena. The sequence goes on along the minus strand of NW_024080637.1, from coordinate 3,596,384 downwards.
TTTTAATGTTTTATTTATTTCTGAGAGAGAGAGAGAGAAACAGCATGAGCAGGGGAGGGTCAGAGAGAGAGAGGGAGACACAGAATCTGAAGCAGGCTCCAGGCTCTGAGCTGGCTGTCAGCATAGAGCCCAACGTGGGGCTCCAACCCACAAACCGTGAGATCATGACCTGAGCCAAAGTCATACATTTACCTGACTGAGCCACCCAGGCACCCCAAGGAAAGCTTCTTAAACAGGCCCTTGAACTATATGATTAAGAGTTACCTAGTGAGAAAAAGGGGAAGAAGGATATTCAGGCAGACAAGACGTGAGGAAGATATGTGGTCATGAAATGTAATGCTATTTTCCAGAAACTAGAAGAAATCACAATCATTGGTGAGAGGGGAATGAATAATGGCAGCCAACACATATGGGGTATGAACTATGAGTTCTATATTGTTCTAAATAGGAAATTTACTATAGTGACACTCAGACATCCAAGAACCACAGGGCGGGAACAGGGATAAGACTCGGAAATGAACTAGATCTAGAGAATTAAGACTCCCATTAGGAATGCCTTTCCCTCCATCTCCCCAGACAAGATTTCTCTGCCTCCCAGATCCACAAGATGTGCAGCATAGCTACAACAGTGCCTGAGTTTAGCAGGTTCTCAAAATGTCTGGAGAATGAATTAACTGACCCAGCTTGAATCAGTTGCAGGGAGACAAGGTCAGACCAGGGGAACAAGGACAGTTTTAGGAAAAACACAGATCTGCCTACAACCATGGTGACAGCAGTATTGTACAGAGGAGCAATTTCATGGAAGTGGGTGGCAGACAGACAATCCCATTGGCCTCATCTATGCAGGCAATTGGTGATAAATCTTGAGAGGCAGGCAGGCAGGCAGGCAGGCATCTAATCATGAAGGGTTTTTTTTTTTTTTTTTTTTTTTTTGTCTGCTAAGCTAAACCATATTCATTTCATTCTGAAAGTTATGAGCAGACTTTTATGAAGGATTTGGAGTATGGGAATGGCATGAGGGTCAAATCTTCATTTTAGACAATCACTCTGGTAGAGGTTTTCAGGTAAACCTAATGAACCAAATATGGGTGCATTTATCTCCGTTCTCTCCCAAACACTAGCCCAAAATGACAACCCTGGTATATATAAAGAAACACACACATACAAACGGAACAAGTGAAGATGAAGTAGCTGATACAGGGCATATCATCACATTCGGGGAGATGGATTAGAAATGACTGAACAGTACAGAAAGTGAACACTGAGTGCCTACAGCAGGGTTATCATGATGAAGACAGGCCAGTAACCCCACAGTATCCTAGAAAGGCTGGAATTTGGGGGCCCTCAGTCCCCAGAAGATAGGATGAGGCTCCAGCCTGAAAAAGGGTATGGCTAAGACTGTATACAGAAGAGTAAGAGATCCAGAGCCCCGTCCCTATCCTGTGAAGTTAAGTGACTACTACTCTCTAACCCTTATAGGGCATAAAGGTCTACTGGGCAAAGCAGTTTCGAGAAAATCACTTTCAACCCAAAGTCAGCATATAGCCAAATCATCAATGAAATATAAAGGTACAATAAAGAAATTTCCAAATGTCCAAAGACTAGAAACTTTACATTCTGTATTCATAGGTTTAGAAAGACACAGGAATATGCTCTTCTCCAAAATGAGGACAGTAAACCAAAACATAGGAATATATAGAATCAAGAAATCAGGAAATTCAGGACAGAAACAGTAATGAGGAATTTCAGAACAACATCCATGCAGCATTCACGGTAATTAATTGGTCCACAGTGGAGAATGGAGTTTGCGGGAGTAAGATCAAAGGAACTGAAGGGAAGTTTGAAACTGTATGTAATTACTTGGAAGAACTTGATAAGTACTTGAGAGATCTGTCAAGGCCTTTGAAAAAAAAAAGAGGTAGACACAGAAGTAAGGAAATAATAGCAAATGGGGAAAAGGAGGTAGATGTTAACTGTAGTAAAAAAAAATATTAAGAAAAAGGAAATATAACCATGATACACAAATTGGCTCGATATTTGCAATACAGTCATAATAATGTAAAATTATTTATAGAACTCAAAAGTGGGAAATAAATTTATTGAGAGGATAGGAGAGAGAAAGTGGGATGGTAATGGGAAAAAAACTAAATCTTTAACACCAAAACAAAATGTAAATGGATTATTTCAAAAATGTCAAACTGAGAAAAAAACAGTATAAGTAGGATCTTTTGGCACATGAAAGTGTATACCAGAAATAAAAAAGCTTAAAGTAAAACTTTGTTGCAATGGAGGAATAAATCTTGGTGGTGGGGGGAATGTAGAAAGGGAAGGGACGACTATATTTCATTAAAAGCTATTTTATATACCTGATAGCTCTGAACCATGAACATAGAAATATATTGATTTAAAATTGTTCAAATAACTTTTTTTTTTGAAAAGAGACAAATTAGCCTTACCTCATATGTAGGGGCTGTTTATATCTAAAAAAACATGGAAAGGCCCCATGAAATTTGTTTATTTTTGTAAGATTTTGCAAAATGCACAAAATCAAAGGCTTGAATATTTGAGAAGGTTGTGCTAAAGGATGCTGTCAGATTGAACTTTCTAGCAAAAAATCAGGTTTTGAGCTCTTCAGAATCTATCCAATAAAGTCTATCATTCTTCAAAATTATTTTTATCTAAATCTGTACCAAATTAAGCATCAAGCTTATACCAGGAGAACCTGAGGAAATTTCTAAAACATTAAAATTCTGAGGGAAAAACCAAATAGGCAGAAACTATGTTACTGAAGTGATTAATTTATTGATTGGAAAATATTTTCTGACCATCTACTATTGTAGAAATAGTGGTAAATAAGAAAAATAAACTTCCTAGGCTTGAGACTTCTAATTCATGTGCAAGGGAGAATGGGATAGACAAAAATCATGAACTGAAATACTTTCCATATTTAATAACAAAATTGTTTTTAACATTTATTTATTTTTGAGAGACAAAGAACATGAGTGCAGAAGGGGCAGAGAGAGAGAGAGAGAGTGAGAGAGAGAGAGAGAGAGAGAGACAGAACCCAAAGTAGTCTCCAGGTTCTTAACTGTCAGCACAGAGCCCAAGGTGGGACTTGAACCCACAAACTGTGAAATCATGACCTGAGCTGAAGTCAGGTGCTTAACCAACTAGGCCATCCAGGTACCCCATGTTTGATTTTTTAAAAGGCAAAACATTGGTCCAAGAAGCTCAGTGAATCCTGAGTAGAATAAATACAAAGAAAACTATCCTAGCTAAATTATTGGAAATAAGAAAAAGAGAAAATCTTAAGAATAGCAGAAAAAAAAAAGAATAAAGCACATAACATACAAGGGAAATATAATAAGATTAACATCAGATCTCACAGGGAATGGAACACTTAAAAGCGCTTAATGACAAGAAAATAACAACAATGTCAACCTAAAATTCTATATTCAGTAAAACTATTTTTCAAAAAAGAACACAAAATAAATACATTTTAAGATAAATATAAGTAGAGACTATTTGTTTTTTGCCAGCAGACTCACACTATAAGAAATGCTAAAGGGGGGCACCTGGGTGGCTCAGTCGGTTAAGCATCTGGCTTTGGCTCAGGCCATGATCTCATGGTTCATGGGTTTGAGTCTGCATCAGACTGTGTGCTGACAACTCAGAGCCTCAGCCTACTTTAGATTATGTGTCCCCTTTACTTTCTGCCTTCCTCTGCTCACACTCTGTCTCTCTCTCAAACATAAATAAACATTAAAAAAGAAAAAAATTAAAAAAAAAGAAATGGTAAAGAAAGTACTAAACGTTGAAGGGAAATGATAAATAACACTTAAAACTTTGCACACACTTACTGTTTCAAAGAACTAATAACATCTTAAATAAAAAATAACAGCATATTGTAGGGTCTGTAACATAGGTAGAAATAAAATGTATAAGAACACAAAGGACAAGTAGAGGAGAGGCAAAAAGAATCAAAGTTGGCTCTTGAACACCACAGGGGTTGAGGCCCCAATGCCTGACTTTTGCTGGAAATCTGCATACAACTTATGATTCCACCAAAACTTAATTACTAAAAGCCTACTCTTGACTTAATGATACTGTAAACAGTCAATTAACCCATACTTTGTATGTTATATGCATTATATTCTGTATTCTTACAATAAAGTAAGCTAGAGAAAAGAATGTTATTAAGAAAATTGCAAGGAAAAGAAAATGTATTGATAGTATTGTACTGTAAAGATAAAAGTCTGCATATAAATGAGTGCATGCAGTTTAAACCTATGTTGTTTGAAAGTCAGGTGTACAGAGTTTTAAGTTCTTATTCACAAAGTAATATCATATATATAAGATAATGTTATTTAAAAGTAGAATGTGATAAATCACATTGAGTAGGTAATTTCCGTAGCGAGCTCTAAAAATTAACACAAAAAATATTTCGAAAGCCAATAGAAGAGATGAAATAAGATACTAGAAAAGTACTTGGCTAACCAAAAGGAAATAAGTCTAGGGGAAATAGAGCAACAGTAGAACAATTGAAAACAAATACCAAAATGATAGATTCAAATCCAACTCTACCTTAAGGATGTTAAATATAATTAGACTAACCACAATGGGAGAAAAAACCCACAAAGATTGTCTGACTGGATAATGAGGTAAGATCTAACTATATGTCACTTATAAAAAACATGCACTTTACATATCACAACACAGACAAGTAGAAAGTGAAAGAATGGAAAAAAGATATACAATGCAAACACAAAACCTAAAAGACTCAGTGTGACTATATTAATATCTGATATAGTAGACGTCAAGACAAAAAATATTACCAGAGATAGTAAGACAACTCATAAAAATAAAAGAAAATGTTCAATTCATCAAGAAGATGTAACAATCTTATATATGCATTTGCTTAATAGCAAACCCAGACAGGCCGACTCTCGAGTCTATCATGCTCTCCCGTAAGATCCAACCACCAAATAATCATGAGCTGCATTTGTGACTGTAAGTCTCATTCTTCCTTGTTCGTTCACTGGGAGATAAAAATATTTCCACAGATCAATGTTTGGTGATCTCTAGCTCCATTTCTCCATGTGTCTTTCTGAAAAACAGATACACAACTATCTACTCATTCAGTATACACTTTCGAAGTGTTTGTTAGACATACGAGTGTACAGAGCATCTATTTTATACCATGCCCTATGTCAAATGCTAGAAAAGTTGTGATTAACATAGCATCTTATCATTAAAGTACTCATAGACTAGTAGAGAATAAAGAATAAATCCAAGATATTATACCCTTCTGAGAGGTATACAATAATGGGATATGTCCAAACATTTTGGCTCAAATCTCTAGGACAGCAATACTATATTGAGTCCTACAAAGCTAACAGTATTACTATTAAAATATACTTTCAAAGAAATTCACCATGCCACATGCCAAAGCATGTCATGCATGCCAAAAGCATGCCAAAGCATATCAGCCTCTCTCAGTCTCAGCTTTCTTATACACTAAGGGAAGAGACTGGGAATCTGTGTTCCTGTTTTTCCTACCCTCCCTGTATTATGATATGTAAATTGTGACATATAGAAGACCATTTCCCTCTTGGCTCCATGTTGCATGTCATCATGTTGGGTACGTGAACCAATATGGATTTTATGGACAGAACGTATGCCATCTGCACATTTTGGGGAAAGCATTTGTGGAAATTTAGCTTATAATGGAACCCAGTAGGATCCTGTAGTCTTTAATACAGGACAGAATGTAATGGCGAGATATTAAATATAATATTTGTGGACAGCCATTCAGTTAGCCTCTTCTAACGCATGGGAAAATAGTCCACTCATGACTAGAGGGAGAGACAGAAATATTACCTGTGGAAACAGCAGTTGTATTGTGAAGAGCATGAGAAAAATATGTATTTTTATTTCTCCATTCGACCTCCCTATTTCTATCCAATGAATGACTTTCTTGGCAAACAATGACATACAGAATGTTCATTATGAGAGCGCCTGGGAGCTTGTGCTTGAATTCTTTTCAAATGGTTAGTGTGTCGCGATCCAATTAAATAATTCAAGGAAGGCATTAAAAAGCACTAGCGAGTGCCATGGAGAGTGGCCTGGTGTCAGGAAACAGCACAGGAAAGGACCTGGGGCCAGGTTCAAGTTGAGAATCTTGCTGCTTTTTCGTGACCAGGGGACCTCTTGTTGATCTGTGTCACTGATAGCTGTACGCCTACACCATTAAAGCAGTCAGCCAATGTGGTCAAATCAATCCCTCAAAACCTAGTAAGATCGGTGATGGGAGACTGTTTTTTGGTGTTTTTTTTTTATTCAGAGGAAGTTCATAAACTGGCAAATCAAGTACCAGGGCCAGACAGAATATGCTCTACGCTAAAAGTTTTATGTGAGGAAGGGGGATGGAGGTAGATGATGACTAAGGAAACAAAAATGTTGAAATATAAAAGTATAGGCCAATCAGGGAGCTGAAGAGGCATGGTGAACAAATTAAAGGAGAAAGAAATGAAGTGGGTGTTAAATGAAGTGGAGGGGCGTGGTGGGCAACTTTAGGGAGGAAAAGGTAGGATGTGGCCAGTGATGCATGGCTGAATGCTTAACAGTCAGCTCTATGAGAAAAACATGAGCTCTGATTTTTAGCATTTGCTTATTAATTCCATCATGGCTGATTCCATTCTGGCAACGTGATAGCAGTAAATGTGGAGTTCAGAAGGGATATAGTAGTAACACAATACAATATTTCCACCTGACACACACTATACACATAAATAAATAACCTCAAGGACACAGATATTAGTAAAATGTGGAAGGAAGTGATGCATTTGATAATTAATTATCTTTGTTCTAAATGTAATTTACTTAAATGTAATTTCAATAATTTATTCTTTACCAATAGCTACGTAACAACAGGCTTACAAAATTCCTAATAATTTAAGAGTTGCGTTCTTATAAGCCATCTAGGTTTAACCTGAGTATTAGTGGGGGTCCAGGTAACATTTCCCCTTAAACAAGTGGACCTCTCTGGGCTAGAGATGGGGTAAGGACTGGGGACGAGGGGTAGTGGTAGGGGGTGGAGATTCTTAAAGAGCCAGAAGTACTGCTCTGCAATCTTATTACAAAACAAAACTTCTCTAATGAAGGGCGGATAGGATAGTGGAAAGTATTCTGTATGCCAATAGTCATCCTCTCAGTTTCCAAATCCAGTAGATTGGATGAGATGCCCTTTCTCTTTGATCTTTTATGTCATCGTATATACTTTGATCTAGCATTTTCCACACGGTTCTCTATTTTGGTATATTTATCTTTCCCATTAGTCTGGATGTCACCTGAGGGCAGAGCCCATGAGAAGGCTTATCATTGTTTGCCATAGGACTGGCCCAAAGTAGAGCACTCACAGACAATTTTTGAGTGAATTTTCTTTTATCTAGTTCATGGCCTGTTTCAGGAAGAGGTTTTCCATTTGTTCCATTTGGTCAGCTGTGTTCAGTAGCTCAGAGGGGAAGCAGTATGGAGTTTTTATATCTTTTGCTGGACTCCAGGCTTCCTGACTCTGGCCCTTGGGCAACTCACTTGACTTCTCTGAGTCTCATTTTAATAAGGGAATTAAAATGTCGTCTTTGTACAGTTGAGAGGGGAAAGTGAGATAACACAAGTATGTTGCCTAGGAAGCGAATAGTGACAAAACAATAGCAGCAAACAGTTATTGAATGTTTTCTGTGCACCACTCATTGCTGTTACCACTGTCTCTGTGTTGATTCATTTAATTCTCATAATAACACCTTCAGGCAACATCTACCATTATCCCTATTTTGCAGATATGGAAACTGAGACCTTAAGATGTCCAATTAACTTGCCAAAATTTTATACACCATTTATAAGGGACAGAGCTGAGTCTCTAACCAGGCTGTGTGGCTCCAGAGATCAAATTCTCTTTTATGATATAAATATGTTTTTGTCTCAGATAACAGTGAATTTCCCAAAGGTTCATAATATAATGACACAAATCACCCTACAGGCTCCCCTCCTAACATGTTTATATCTTGTCATCATGGTGCCCCTGTCCTCGGTCTGATGTACACTGCAGTGCCATCGCCCAAATCATATTTCAGAAGTCAGATTTCCTTCCCTGTGTTAAAACCTCAACATTCACTATGCTTCTCACTCAGGATCTGTGGATTTATATACAACCTATGTCTCTATGGCATTTGACATGATGTTTTTCTGAATGAAGGTAGTTTTAATTATTACTTACTACATCCTATTGCTTTCCAAAAATTTTTTGACTTAAACATCTGCAGTAAAACAGAATGACGGTAAATAATTGAGACCAGGAATTGAAAACAAATAGAAAATTCAGAATAAGTTGAAAAAATAATTTATGTAAACTTACAGATACGAACCATAAGGGTCATATGATTGTTATGACTGAGCTTCAAAAATGTCCATCTCTATATTTATTTACCCACCTACCGATCTTTCAGTTTCCTTGCAGCCAAAGTGAAAAAGAATATGTGGATAACAACCAAAAACCCATTACCAGTTCAAAGGGGAAAAGAATAAGAATCCCAGTAGATCCTTTGGTGAGCGGGATTTGATACATGGTATGGAGCAAGGACAGAAGAAATGGTCACCGTGTTCGACAATAGCACTAGATCAAATGCAGCTGGCATTGATTCTAGTGCTTCACATGACTCCTTCAAGAAATGTCAAAGGATTTGAGGAATACCAACATAAAATCAGAGAAGCCAATTTTGTTCTAAATAATGAGGACACTGGCCATCCTACCTTTGCCTCAAAGTAGGAACATAAAAAATGTCTTTGTCTTTATTTCTTTTTCTCCCAGATTCTTCTCCATTGTTACTTCACTCCTGTTGATATATTATTTTGAGATAGAGAAGGTCTAATGTTCTCTTTGTCCTCATGGTTGAACCATTCATTCTGCAATAATGCCCGGATTTGGATAATATAATCATCCAGGAGTGCTCTGAAATGAAATTACAGGACTGGCCTGGATTGGAGTTTCTCAGAAGAAGTGGGTCTGTACTGAAAATTACTTGCTGCCCTTTGCAAAGGTGGCAGTTAAATAACTCAACAAGAGGTCCCTCAGAGAAAATCAATACACACCAAATTGCAAAAATGTGGATGCAATTTGTGGGGAAAGTGGATTTGATGGGAGTCTGTGTTGGCTGCCAGCATGGAGTCATTCTCAAGGTGGAGGAAAGCATGTTGCGGTGCTTTGGTCCAGATGCTGGGCTGGTGTGTTCCTGGTCTTGCAGATCCCATCTCCCCAGGGCTTCAAAAAACTTGACTTGTCAGCTAACCCCACTCCAGGCTATGGGACCAATTCTTCCCTGAGCTACAAGTCTTACATGGCTTTCACCATATTTGACCATGGCATCAAAAGCCCTGGCTCGTAATGGAGAGCTCACCCTGTGTGCCAGTCCAGGTAGTGGGATTTCTCGTTGTGCTTCACCTTTGCCTGGGGTCCTCATTCTAAGAATGGGAATCCCGTTGTGTTCCTTATTTCCACAGTCTCAGGCTTGGTAATCTGCCTATAAGTCACTAGGAAAGGGCTCTGTTTGCCTTTGACATCCTCCTAATGCCATCTATTAAAGGAGGTAGACTTCAAAAAATATAATTGAGATAGCATGACTCCCTTTCTAAAATTTCCTAGTGGCCTATCTTCGTATTTTAGAGAATCCTTTGGCCTGTAAGGCCTTGTGTGAGCCAGGTCCTCAATGTGCTCCAAACTTGCATAAACACGCTGTGATCAGGTCTTACACAGTCTTCTCAATTTCCCCACTAAACTAAGAACCTGTCACAGGGGTGACAGGGACTTGTACTAATTGCACTCTCTGCCTGGAATGCTGTCCCCAAGCTCTCTGCCCAGCTATCTTCTTTAAGGCCTTCAGCTGAAAGGCGTCTGCTAAGCAAAACCTTTCCCAACCACTCTGCCTAATGTAGTGTTCCTCCCCCATCATTTCTGTCATTGCATTACTTTCCCAGCGTCAAGCTGTAGCAACCATATTTACTTGTGCGTGTTCCCGTTTATTGTCTGAATCTTCTAAAATAATATAAATAACGTGAAGGCAGGGAAGGGATATGCCTACTTTGTTTACACCTGTATTCCAAGTGTCTAGCATTATATCTAGGTCATTTGAAAAACAACTATTTGTAAAATAAATGAATGAATCATGAATCAATGAATAATCTAAACCCCAGGTGCTACCTACATCGTTGCCTTAAGTTATCACTGCAAAATCTATTGTCTTAATGGGATTCTACTACTAGGTATTGTTAGACATGCTTGAGGATGATGTTTAGCCATAATGGTACTCATTGTCTACAGTGAATTTTCAAGCTTTGTGGGATGTAGTAGAGCCCTTTTATTAATTTAATTTAATTTAATTTTTTAAAGTGATTTTATTTATTTTGAGAGAGACAGAGATATCACGAGCAGGTGAAGAGCAGAGAAAGAGACGGGGGGAGAGAGAGAATCCTAGTCAGGCTCCACACTCAGTACAGCATCTGATGTGGGGATTGATCCCATGACCCTGGATCATGACCTAAGCCAAAATCAAGAGTTGGACACTCAAATGACTGAGCTACCCAGGCACCTCTACCCTTTTACTAATTTTAAATGAAATCTTGTGATGAAATCTAAAAGATAAAACCAATGAAAATGGGTCTGCTCTGCTTGACTTAAGACTGAGAAGACTCCAGCTTAGCCTGGTTCCCCTAGATCCTTTGGAAAAATCTAGAGACCTGTGGTTGACCAGTTGCTTTGTCAGCTCTGTGGTCCACCTTCTAGACTGACTTCCCTTTGTAAACAACTGGGTCTGTCCACCTTTGATCACCAAACACTGGATGCACTCAAGACCGTGGTCTTCCTTCAATCTCTCCTGCTATGCCACAGCACTGCAGTTTTAATTATTCCATGTCCTGTTGCGTCACAGAGTACATCACCAACACCCAGGACTGGAACAGCTGGTCCCCGAACTTGATGTGAGTCAGTGACAGGTCCCCCAACCAATCCATAACAAACTTGGTTAGTCTGCTAGTGCCAAGAACGCAAGACAGACTTCTGTAAAAGGATTCTAAAAGATGTGACCATTTGAACCTGTCTTATTATTGTCTTAAAATGTATCTAATGTGCCCACACACACATGAGAGGCTTCTAAGGATCCTGACAAGATCTAAAGTTAAAACTAAACCAAAATGGCATATGCTTACCAGATTCTCAATGTCAGCAAAGTCTACCCCAATTACTGCTCTGGTTCCCAACAAAAAGAAGGCCACATAGTCACCCTGCCCTAAGGCATATCTCAATAAACCTAATGCCAAGTCCTGGAGTCCCTGGGGCTCTGATCTCCCATGAAATAATAATAATAATAATAATAATAACAACAACAACAACAACAACTGAGTGACAGTGATGCCCTTCACACTTATTCTTAAAGCCTGGTGACATGTTCATGAGACAGAAAAGCTATACTGCCAGAAGGCATAAGAAGCATTGGCCACAGTTGAAGAGACCTGAGAGTCAAGGTGTCCTGCATGGCCTCCCCTTCCAGGGTGGGGTCCTGCCTCTCTCCCTAGCCTCTCTCTACACTGCTTGTCTCTCCTTTTCTATTCCGCTCCAGGCCTTACCACATAGTTCTATCCCTCTATGCCTCTGTTCCCACAGTTTCCATTGTCTGGGACCCAGACCTAGTCCCAGAGTCTCCCCTCTGCCACGTCAGGCCGGGCGCTGCGTGTTGAGGATGCAGGATGAACCACACACAGTCCTGCCTTTGGCAAGTGAGCACTGGGGTCTGGAGCTCGATGTGTCAAATACATACCAGATTTCAAAGACCTAGTATGAAAAATTAAAAACAAAAAAACAAAAAAAAAAAACAATGTAGGAGCACCTGGGTGGCTCATTTGGTTAAGCATCTGACTCTTGATTTTGGCTCCAGTTATGATCTCATGGTTCATGAATTCGAGCCCCATGTTGGGTTCTGTGCTGGCAGCATGAAGCCTGCTTGGGATTCTTTCTCTCTCTCCCTTTCTCCCTCCGCCCCTCCCCTCTCCCTCCGCCCCTCTCTCTCCGAAAGAGAGAAAGTGTGCTCTCTTTCTCCCAAAATAAACATAAACACTCAACAAACAAGCAAACAAATAAATAGAAGAACATAAAATAGCTAAGCAGTATATATTTTTTGATCCTATGGTGAAATGATAATATCTTGGATATACTGTGTTAAAAAAAATAGTATTAAAATTTATGTTACTTATTTCTTTCAGCTTTTAAAAATGTGGTTACCAGAGAATGTAGAATTTCATATATGGGTCAAATTATATTTCTGGACAGAGGTGATTTAGCAAAGTGATTGCCAGAGGGATATCTGGTCAGTCTATCTGGCCAGTCGAACCATCCTTAGAAGCTTTTCCAAAGGAGATACTCCAGGTCTCCATTCTCTTGCAATTTTGATTTAGCAGGTCCTTATGGGTTCCTAGAATCTATTTTGATGATGTTCTCTGGGTTATTCAAGGGCCATGATCATCCCGGTTTGAGACAATGGTCCCCCATATTACCCTGGGCTTTCCTCTAATACAGTGATGCCCTGCCCTCACTCTGTATCAGAATCATCTGAAGAGATTAAAAAAATTAACTTTCCATCTTTAAGAATTGATTTCAATTGGTCTGGGTATAACCCAGGCATTTTTGTTTTCTAAAAACATCTCCCAGGTGATTCTCAAGTGCTGCTGAACATGGAAACCATTGCTCTACCCCAGTACTGATCACATACCTTGGGGTTTGCAATGTACTTGTGTCTCCTTCACTAGACTGTGAGTTCCCTGAAGGTACCTTCCTTGTCACCATAGAGCTTATATCCCGAGGCTCACAGTCGTAGCCCCAGGAATGTGGCCGAAAGAAGGATCTCATTTCATCCTTTATGACTGGACATTTTGGCAACGGCTTTTCTGTCCTGGCTTGGCTCCTGTTTCTAACTCTGGCTTTTATGCTGTTTGTTCTTTGGCCCCATGTATCTGTTCTGAGCAGCTGGCATCCCTACTTCCTGCCTTCCTGGGGGTTTTGTCAGCAGTGAGGAGTGGGCTCCCTCCATCCCCCATGCCTCCACTATCCTCTAGTGGTTCTAGAGTTGAAGCAATGCAAACTGCAGAGATGTGGTGATGGAGATGATGGAGTGATGGATGATGGAGATGAATGCTTGGGGCCGCATTTACCCTCAGTACCTCCTCTGATTAGGGCCCAAGGCCCATTACTCAGCACACGAGGGCAGAGAGCAGCCCTCTGAGTGCCCAGAATGCTGGACCAGGGGCAGATCTGGCTTCCAGGTCTAGTGCTGCACTGATTGTCTCAGGAAAGTGACTTCCTCCCTCTGACATAATACAAATCCCTCCCATCCCTTGTGACATAATACAAATCGGGCAGATCAGCAAACAAAAGTTCTGCATTCACTAGGACTAGGGCGTCCATTTGGGTCCAACCTCTCTCCATCACGAAGACCTAAGTAGCATCTGCCCTGTGCAGGTAATTAGCTGTGTGCTCAGGAACACAGGAAAAGACCTTTTGCTAAGGTCTTGCTTCAAAATTGCAGGCTTAGGGGATGCCTGGGTGGCTCAGTCCATTCAGGGTCTGACCAGCTCAGGTCACAATCTCATGACTTGTGAGTCCGAGCCCTGCGCCGGGCTCTGTGCTGACAGCTGGGAGCCTGCTCTGGATTTTGTGTCTCCTTCTCTCTCTGCCCCTCACCAGCTCACACTGTTTTTCTCTCTCTCTCAAATTTAAACATTAAAAAAATTTTTTAAAAATTGTAGCCTTAGAATTTCACCTGTGATACTTTCATTCCTTGAGAACCCCCCCAAAGCTTTCCCCTCCCACGCTTTCTTTCAGACCTCAGTGAGGCTGTCCTCAAATGTTCAAGAGGTGCATCCACTCGTTCAGGAGCAGTCAGTGAGAACCCAACACTAACTCAGCCTAGAGAGGCTATGTCTAATTAACTACCAGAATACTGATTCTTTTAAAAAAAATACTCTAGGATGAACATTTCACCACCCCATTGTTGCCTTGGATGATTAGATGAATTGTAAAAACAAACAAATGAATAAAAAAAAATCACTGAAAAGCTTTAAAATAACAAAATCTAAAACAGGAGGGGGCTGGTTTTCTAGATTTGAAGTAGGGAATTCAATTATAATCCTGCAAGAATAAAGTAGCTGACTTAAGCACTTATTTTATAAAGACTATTTCCTGCTACCATTCAAAGCTGTGGCAAAAATAATAATATATGATTTCAAATTATTTTGAGTCACTGCATGTGTAACTGACAAGGAAGAGAGAAAAGTGGGTATCTTTTGTTAACTAAAAAATTACCTTTCTTCTATAAATTCTCTGAGAAACCAGAGGACAGAATGCTGAACTGAATGATTCCAGTTGGAAAAGGAACCTTTGAGCTACTTTGCAAAATGACTTTTTTTTTTTTTCTGCCAAAGGAAGGAAATCTACTTCCAAATGCAATGAGTGGGTAATTGAAAATATGATAGGATTACAGAAGACAATAAAAATAAATGTAATTAAAAAAGGCCAAAGATCATCTCTGACTTGTACATAAATAATGAAGCTACGTGAGGTGAGTAATGAGAAGAAAGTCTCTCTTCATAGTGAACTTGGGCACGTTGACAGGGGGCCCTGTGTTTCCAGGGACAAGGAAGAAGACAGCTGACATAAACCCAAACAGATGAAACCCAAGCCTAATTAGTTTTCTAGCATGGAGCCTAATTAGGGAGGCTGGACCCTAATAAACAGATGACACATTTAGGTGGTCATGGTGGTGGCTCTGTAAAACTCGGAGGCCCAAACCAATAGCGAGAATAAGCAGAATGTGTGTGTCCTAGAAAGGGCTAAACACATTTACTAAACATCTACTATGTGCCAAGTCCTAGCCGGGGCACTTTTTATTTATTTATTTATTTTTAAATCATGATATTACCTCTTCTAATCCTCTCAGACAGATCTTATTTTTCCCATTTTGTGGATAGAGAATCTGAGGCTTGGAGAAGTTTAGGTAAATGCCGCTCCATACTGCCATTGTAAGGAGGGTGGCTTTTGTGAGCCCCACCTCTAGGATGCAGGGCGGCACTTTTATTTATGAGACAGCTGGTTACATTTTTGAAAATGGGCATCTTGGTTGGGGAAGGAAGATGTAATGGGATGGGGTTTGGGTGGAAGGGGTATGGTGGTATTTGGCTCTATGTTTGCTATGGGAAAGAAAGTAAGAAAGAAAGAGAGAAAGGGAGGAAGGAAGAAGAGGGAGGAAGGGAAGAAGGAAGGAAGGAAGGAAGGAAGGAAGGAAGGAAGGAAGGAAGGAAGGAAGGAAGGAAGGGAGAGAGAGAGAGAGAGAGGGAGGGAGGGAGGGAGGGAAGAAGGAAGGAATGGAGAAAGAGGAAGGAGGAAGGGAGGAACAGAGGAGGGGAAGAAAGGAGAAAGAAAGAGAAAGAGAGAGATTGAGGAAGAAAGAAAGAATCAACATATATGGGCCCCCTACTTGATGTCAGTACCTATTTTAGGTACCCTCGATAATGACAATCTCATTAAGCATTCCCAACAACACCAGCGATGGTTGTTAGAAACTGCGATTTTCTTGCCTCAGAAAAGTTAAGTAACTTTCCTAAGGTCACCCAGCTTCTACACAGTAGTAGAGATAGAATCAGATCCCTGGGAGCCGTGCAAGAATGAACACATGGACATGGAGTTGAGAGTGTCCCAGGGCAGGGGAGATAGTGTACAAGGCACAGGTGAGTGAAAGTGCCAGGGTATAATCAAGAAATATTCTCATTCTCCTAATGAGCTAACCAAGACCCAAGGAAGTGCAATCACTTGCCTCAGTAGAAAACTGTACATGACTAAATAAGATAAATGTCTGCAAAAGTGCACGGGGCAGCAGCTGGCTCTCTGGGAATTCAGCAAATGTTAATTCTTTTCCTTTGTATTAAAGTCACTCAGTACAGACCAGAGCCAGGTCTTAAATCCAAATGAAACTCCAAAGAATTTCCTTTTTGTACTGAATGGTGTGTAAGGCAGTGGTTCATACTGAGTGTGTGCAGTGAAGCCTGTTGCAACCCCCCCATCCTACTTCCTACCTTCCTCTACTTCCCCGCCCCCCCCCCACAACTTCACCCCATCCCCCACCCCTGCAGTGAGCCACACCCCCAGGACACTGATTGGAGGCAGGAAAGGAGCCCTGGAGGAGGCAAGATGTTGAAAGCATGGTTGAAAGCATAGAGCTTACTAGGTGGAGCCAGCGCACTGAATTAAGGGCTTTCCAACCACAGGGAACAGCATGGAGAAAAGCAAGGAGGCCAAAGAGTTCCACAGAGCTGGAGCTTAAAGCAAGTAAAAGGAAGGAGGGGGATGTGGCTGGGAAACCAAACAGGAATCAGGTTCCAGGAAGCTTCTCATCCTGGGCCAGAGACCCTGGGTTTATCCACCACAAGCAGGACTTGCTAAGAACACATGGACTTTCATTTTCATTCTCCCTGGGGTAAGTCATCTCCCTGTTGGTGGCAGCCATCCCCAACATGACTCCCACCGATGCCTGCCTCCTGGCCTTCACATACCCTATGTAATCCACATCCATGACGTGTCAGGGCTGGGCTGTGTGACAACAGGATGTGGCAGAAGAGACAGATGTTGTGCTACCCCTGAGATTAGGTTATAAAAACCCTGCAGCTTCTGTGTCTGTCTGTCTCAGATCGCTTTCTCTGGGGGGAAGCCAGCCACCATGCCTGGACGCTAGACCTCCAGCCTGCTCGTCTTTCAAGGGACCGTAGACTCAGAGGATTTCTCTCCTGTAACCCAAGAGACCATAAATCAGAACCACCCAGGTAAGCTGCTCCCAGGCTCCTGACCGGTGCAGAACTGTGTGAAACAATGTATGATTGCTGCATCAAGCCATGTCTGAGGGTAATTGTGCAGCAATAGATACTGATACACTCTTCCAGATGAGGAAACACATTCAGACAGGTGAACGGATCTAGGCAAGGCCACAAAGCTCAGTAAAATCAGACCCTAGTTTTGTTTGCGGGTGTCTGACTTCAGACCTGCTCTTTCCCCTACAGCATGCTGTTTCTATTTTCTGATCACATTATAAATGCAACAAATTCAAGGCCAACATATTAGGAATTTCTTAAGCTCCTGCTCTGTGCCAGAAACTGGGCTATGCAGTGAGTGGCATACACTTGTAAGATTCAAGATGAACTAAGCACGGCCCTGCCCTCTATTCTTCTTATTTTCTTATTAGGAAAAAAAAAAAAGACCTATAAAAAACCACAATAAAAGGCTGTAAGGTACAACGGAACTGAACACAAGTTGCAAGAAAATAATGAAAAAGCAACAAATCACTCTGTTGGAGAAGAAAACCCAGGGAAGTTCCCATAGGAAAGATGAACTTGGACCTGGTGAACAAGTGGAAAAAGACTGGCGGGGGAAGGAATTCCTGAGCAGAAGAGACCACGGAAGCAAAGATACATCAGCACACAACCCTGCTAAGTGCAGGTAGGAGATTGTTAATGTGTTTGCAATAAGAAGAACACGCACATACACTTCCAGAGCTACATGAATGTGCACGGGAATATGCATTTCTGTCTGAATAATCACTCAGATTTCTGTGTGGCTAGTCAATGGCCTTAAGAATCAGATTAGCGTTTTAACATTTTAATTCCGATGGCATTCTCGTATTTTCATAATAGAACCGCTGGCACTTTGCTAAGTCTCTTTCATACATATACACCATTTCATTTACCTTTCACAATTTGTTAATCCCCACTTCATAGATAAGAAGATTAAAGGTTAAGGGAAGTTAAGTAATTTGCACTAGTGATGAATGGGTTGATGGTAAGCTTAGGCTTGTCTGAGGCCTCTGCACTGTCTGATACATATTTTCCCTTCTCCTGGATTATGGCAACAGCCTCCTAATGGGGTCTTCCTGCTTCCACTGCTGCCTCCCTCGAGTCTGTTCCCACACAGCTGCCAGAGCAGTCCAGATGAAACATACATCACACATTCCAACATTTTCTCTCTTAGAGTGAGATCCAAGGGACTTCCCATAACTCACAGGGCCCTGTGGGGTTGGCTCCTGGCCACCTCCCTGATTCCATCCCCTACTGTTTGCCCATCACATACTGCTTGAGATGCCCTGGTCTGGAATGTTTTGTCCCAGGTACCCACAAGTCTCTCTCCTTGTATTCCCACCTCTGCTTGAATGACAGTTGGTCAGAAGACCTTCCCCAACTACTCAATCTACTGTAGACCACCCCACCCTAAGCCCAAGCACCCTAGTCTCTCCACATCCTCTTACACTGACTTATTTTCTCCATTGCTCTTACCTGCCCACTCCTCTCCAGCATCATACCCTTTTATTCCAAGTGTGTGATCTGTCTCTCTCCTCTAGGATGTGAGCTGCATGAGGGCAGTAAGTTTTATCTCCATTGGTCACTGCTACTTAGGGTGACCAACTTGTCCCAGTTTTCCTGGGGTTTTCCTGGCTTTAACACTCACAAGTCTTGTGTCCTGGGAACCACCCCCCAGTCCTGGGAAAACTAGTATGGCTAGTCACCCTAATGCTATTTCCCCTTCAAGTTTTGGGCTGAAGGCCCCGACCCCTGGGCGATGTAGGCTGTCGGGTCATCATCTACGGCACCCACTGAAAACAGAACAAGTACATAATTAGTCATTTGGTCACCTCCTCTGGAAACCCTCAAGCCTTCCGATCAAAATCTATAGCTGCCTCCTCCCGGCTCCTACGGTGTATTGTTAAGACCTTCATACAGCACAATAATATATGATACAACACGATACATATATACATGTACAATAATAGTTAACATTTGATTGGTTCTACTTGCCTTTCAGTTATTTACTAGCCCTGTGTACTTCTGGAGGAGAGGAGCTATCCTTTTGTGTCCCCAGAACATTCCGTAGATAATGAATGTCCAATAAATATTTGTCAAAATGAATATTTGTATAAACCTGGATGAGGACTCCATGGGGGCATGTTCATCATGAAGGCAGCATGCTCCGCTAACAGGATGACTGAGGAGAGCACACTGGCGGAGGTGGTATTTGGCTGGGCATGCTACGGATGCTCAGTGCCCAAGGAGTGACCAGACTGACAGGTGAATAGAGGGGAAGTTAGGTGTGTGTGTGTGTGCGTGCATGTGTGTGTGTAGAAGTTGAGGGTGGGGTATGGGAAGAGAGGAAGGAGGTGACAAGACTGGGAAGCAGAAGTGGGAGCAAAGATGTCCTAAGGAGTCACAGAAACAAAAAAGATTGAGTAAATACCTCAAGACGGTCAATAACTGCGACTCATGGCTAAGGATGTTTCCAGAAGCATTGTGCATAAGATCAGACATATAAGGAATATCTAAATGGAGAATGCACATGTTGACGTAGAAAGGTGTTCATCATGTATTCAAATAGAAAGCAGCAGCCACCAAAGCAATATGCCATGTGGTATCTGGCATTGTGGTCAGCCTCACAGGCTCTGGGACAGCCTGGTCCAATCCCACCTCCTCCAATTCCCAGCTGAGTGATTTCAGGTCAGGCACTTACTCTCCATGCCTCAGTTTCCTCATCTGTAAACTGAGGATAATAACGGTACCCTATCATGGGAAATTTTGACAGGATACATGCACAAATGCTGCATCTCGTTATGTTATTATTGCTATGTGAGCCTTTATGAAGAAAATACGTGCGTGTACTTTAGAAAACAACACTAGAAGTATTCACAGGATAGGATAGTGGATGATGGGTGATTTTAATTTTTTCCCTTATGCTTATTTGTATATCCTAAATGTCTCCAACAAATGTCTATTAATAGTATAATTATGCATAAAAACAAAAATAAGACAAGCAAAGGAACTGACGTAGGTGTCAGGATTTGGAGTAGTAAGCCATGACATTGAAGAACCAGAACTGAGGCCAAGGGAAAAATGGTAAGAAAAGGCAAGGAAGAGGGAAGGTAGGTGAAGGCAAGACCTGAGGTGGACAGTTACCCACCCCTGGCTTCTCTGAGCTGACTCTGGAAGGGCTGCCCACAGCTAAAAGGCAAGACCAGGAGAGACAAAAGGTGTCTAACTGGAGTGCTGTGTCAGAAAGATTAAGCTCATATGTTGCGTACTGAGGGTTCTTTGAAAGGGTTTACCCTGTATTTATAAAATGGGGTTTTTTTTTAATTTATTTTTTAAAATGAGTACCTGAGTGGCACTTGGGTGGCTCAGTTGGTTAATTGTCCGACTCCTGATTTCAGCTCAGGTCATGATCTCATGGTTCGTGAGTTTGAGCCCTGTGTTGAGCTCTGCACTGACAACACAGAGCCTGCTTGGGATTCTCTTTCTCTCTCTGGCCCTCCCCGGCGCTCGCTCGCGCACTCTCTCTCTCTCTCTCTCTCAAAATAAATAAACATTAAAAAAATAAAAAATAAATTGAGTACCTGAAAGTTGAAGCTTTTAATTTGAATCTCATACTACTAAATTGAGATACACAATTCTTCTACCAGGAAGCCCTTTAAAGCTACAGCTTGGCTTAATTTAGTGATTTCATTTGCAGAATAAAGTGTCAGTTGCAAAGTTGATTTCCTGCCAAGATAGAAGCTACTAAGAACTTCCAGCAAAGCCCACAGCTATGTTACCAAATCACAATGGTTTCAACTGCGTTTGAATCTGCTCAGAAACTTTAGAGAGGAGTTGACATTAACCATTATGAATGCATTTTTTTTTAAAGTGCACATAAAAACATACGGAAGCTAAATGCAACGTGGTAGAAAAACTGGTAAAATATAAATTAAGTTTATAGTTTAAATTTGACAAAGGTACCATGGTTATGTAAGATGTTAACATTAGGGGAAACTGGGGTGAAACGCATGTGGGAATAGGATTCTCTGTACTATCTTCACAACATTTCTGTAAGTTTAAAATTGTCCAAAAATGGGGACACCTGGATTGGTTAAGCTCGGTTGATTAAAAGTCTTGACTTTGGCTTAGGTTATGATCTCTGGGCTTGTGAATTTGAGCCCTGGATCAGGCTCTCTGCTGTCAGCAAAGAGCATGCTTTGGACCCTCTGTCTTCCTCTTTCTCTGTCCCTCCCACTCTAGCTGGAGCACGCTCTCTCTCTCTCTCAAAAATAAATAAACATTAAAAAAAATGTTCAACAGCAACATGCAGAAGAATGAAACTAGATCAATTTCTCATACCATACACAAAAATAAGCTCAAAATGGATAAAGGACCTGAACATGAGACAGGAAACCATCAAAACCCTAGAGGAGAAAGCAGGATACAACCTCCTTGACTTCTACCGCAGCAACTTCTTACTTGACACATCCCCAAAAGCAAGGGAATCAAGAGCAAAAATAAACTATTGGGACCTCATCAAGATTAAAATCTTCTGCACAACAAAGGAAACAATCCACAAAACTAATAGGCAACCAACAGAATGGGAAAAGATAGTTGCAAATGACATATCGGATAAAGGGTTAATATCCAAAATCTATAAAGAACTCACCAAACTCCACAGACAAAAAAACAACCCAGTGAAGAAATGGGCAGGAGATATGAACAGACACTTCTCCAAAGAGGACATCCAGATGGCCAACAGACGCATGAAACGATGCTCAGCATCCCTCCTCATCAGGGAAATACAAATCAAAACCACACTGAGATACCACCTCACACCAGTCACAGTGGCTAAAATGAGCACATCAGAGAATTCTAGATGCTGGCGAGGATGTGGAGAAATGGGCACCCTCCTACACTGTTGGTGGGAATGTAAACTGGTACAGCCCGTCTGGAAAACAGTGTGGAGGTTCCTCAGGA
>NW_024080637.1:3327616-3573976 GCF_003009895.1 Hyaena hyaena | reverse complement strand
AAAATAAATAAATAAATAAATAAATAAATAAATAAAAGCTTTAATAAAGTTGTCCAAAATTGAAAGCTTATCTTAAAAATCATTTGGAGGGAAATACAACTTTTGTAATATTTATTGAGTTGCCATGAAGTGCTCCTTGTTTCCTTACAGTATTGTTTTAGCTGATGGGGGCGATATGGTCAGGTGGCTGTTTCCCTGCAGTGTCCTCACATCAGCTCTTATTTCAATGCCTCACCAGCACTGCTTCCCAACCCATCTCAAACCTCTCTTATCTGCTCTTCCTGACTCCAGCCTCTCCCCAGCCATACATCCTTCAGAGGAATCAGACTGAATGCTGATCTTCTCTCTCCCAGTTCTAAAACTTGCTCCATCCCCACAATGCATAGAGTGGGGTTTCATAACCTAAGCACCATTGATGTTTTGGGCCAGATCATTCTTTTTTGGCGGGGCATGGATTTCCTGTGCATTATAGGATGTTTGGCAGCACCTCTGGCCTCTACCCATTAGATGCCAGTAGCACGCATCAGGCTGAGAAAACCAAAAATGTGTCCAGATAGTCCCAAAAGTCCCCTGGGTGGAGGCAGGAAGCGGGGGAGAGAGGAGTGTGTGTTGGCGAAATCACCGTGGTTGAAACCCACTGGCATAGACAATAAAGTTTAAATTCCTTAGCGCGGCATTCAAAGTCTTCTGCTATTCCAGCCTTCTGCTTTTCTCATTCTCCTTACTTCCCTCCAACGATGGCATTCTTACTCTTTCTTGGACATTCTGTTTACTCTCTTGCCTCTCTGCTATCTTCTCTATTAGGAATTCTGCCCTCCCCAATAAGCAGATCAAGCCCCAGTGCCCTCTGGAGGCAGCATAGTGGCTGGAATACAAAAGACATTGTTGAATGAATGAATAAGTGAATGATAGAAAAAAATACATCTATTTGCAACTATGTATTACAACATTATCTCCTCAAGCATGAATTCTTTCTGCTTTTCGTCTTCTTGCACTGTCTTCTGTGTTTGTCTGTTGTACACTACCTGTGTACAACAGACTTGTAATCGTGGTATTTTGTGCACCCATCTGTCTCTGTCTCTCCCCCGCCTCATTAGACTGTAAGCTTATAGGATATTAATAAGTACTCAATGTTAACTTGGTATTTATTACATTCTAGGCCCTGTGGCAAGTAACTTAAAAATATCATCTCATTTATTTCCCAAAACCACACTCTGTGACAGGTATTATTATTATCATCTCATTTTATAGATGAGGAATTTTAAGCTCAGTGAATTTGAGTCATTTTTCCAAGGTCACACATCTAGAAGGTGGCAGAGCCGAGATTTAAGTTTAAATCACGTCAGAGTTCAAGTTCTAAACCCCACACTGAGCAACCATTTTTTATTGATCTTTCCAAATCCTATTGTACCAACAACAGAGGTTTTTGCCTACAGAACTTGCTCAGTAAAGATCTAGTCTTTTAGTTATGAAAACCAAGTAAAGTAATAAGCAAACCTCCTCTTTGGGTTTTCCAGTCTTTCACTAGGATTGTGCACACAATCACTATTGACATGTGACACATTATTCTTCTAATGAGAATAGCACAGAACCTTCTTTCCTTTGCCAGTGTAGCCAACCAGCTTTGAGTGTTTTCGTGTAGTACTTGAACTTGGTTCAGGTTTTGCCCAAAGGGGATGGTATTGGGTCTATTGGATAAATATTAGACTGAGGCAGCTTTCAACTTTAGTATATGGAGGTTTTCTAGCAGTTTTTTCCCTCAAAGCAATAGTAGCTTATATTCACATGCATAGTTATTATGTGAATTAGTTTATTTAGTCCTCATAATAGCCCTATGAGATAAGAACTATTATTTCCCTCATTTTATTTAGGAAATGAGGCACAGAGAGCTTAAATAATGTGCCCAAACAGTATGGCCCCAGAGCTTATATTCTTAACCAGTGCCTTAGATTGCTCTTCAAAGAAACAAACTGTTTTGTGGAGTACTCGGGACACTGTGACTTGGAGGTATTCAAAGAGATTGAAATTCTTAATATCACAGAGTTGTAGAAAATATCCCTGCATTGGTTGCATTCCTACATCACTTTGTTCAGATTATTATAATAGTCGTGGTCACCACCTACAAGATATAGCTGCTAAAAAGCCCATTTTATTTGCTGTTGTTTGTCTTTGTTTTTGCCCATGACTCTGGGTTTGTTTACTGCAAGATAATGGACCTTAGCTTTACATCTTCAGTGTCTTCCACAATGACTGAGATGTGGTAGGTTTGCAATAAAAATGTGCTAAATTTGTTGGTTAGTGCAGGGCTTGACAAGAGAGGTCTGAAAGGGGGGATATGAAGAAGATACCACATTCTTGAATCCCTCTAAGTCAAAGGCATTTGACTTTCTGGAGCCTTGCTTAGCAAATGTGATGACATCATCTACTGCCTTCTCAATTCTGAAGGTCAGATGGCATGGCTCCTGGAGAGGCTCTCTACTTGGTCGCTATGCACACCCTGAGTCCATCAAGGACAATCTTTAAGAGTCAGATAAATCAAATTACAATGACCCAACCACGCTCAGTCAGTTGAATCCCTTGAATAGCTAAAGACACTAATACATCTTTTGGAGAGAAGACATTGGAATGTGCAATGGGACAGATAATAGACTTTTTTTCAGGTCAGCATGGATGAGAGCAAGAGCAAGTCTTTAAAATTTCCATTAGCTTTTGATAATTCTTCCTAATTTAAAGAAAGACCAAAGAAAGAATTTATGAAACATAATTTAAGCAGAAATGAGATTTACAATGGATTGTTCTAAGTACCAGATTAAAAGAAAGTGGGGGGGGGGGGGGGGTGGGGAGAAAGGAAGCAATGAGAGTCCTGCCGGCATAGGGAAGTAGGCGAGACCGTTCTTTATTGCTATGAAGGGCTTTTGATGGGAGAGTTCTCGGGCTAGAAAAGACTGACACCTAAGGAGTGGTCTCCTCTATGAACAAAAATATGCTAGGCAGACTAAGTAGGCTTTGGAAGCCTAAAGACCTCATGCAGATTCTAGATCCCTTAATTAGCTGTTAGATTTGGGTACTTCAGTTTGTTCTTCTATAAAATCAGGATAATAATGTCTTCTTCAAGGGCACTTGGGAGAATTTGGGATAAGCATGACAAGACTATCAATAAATATTATGTGCCATCTACAGAGTGGTGGCAGTGGAAAGCTCTCAGGTCTCATGGAGGCTAAGACCACTAGTGCTGAGATGTTATCAACAGGATTCCCATGTGGACTGAGAATTGGGTTAGCTGATAGTTCAGCTGCAGAATCCTTTGATTCTAAACCATCTGCTGCCAAATTACTGTTTCTCTCTTACTGTATCTATATACGTTTTATACAGACTGTACTATCCATTGAATTTTCATGCCTTTATGCCTTTTAGTAAACCATTTAACTAGTCATCCCTCCCATTCACCAATAATAGGAGTCTTTCAAACATAGGTCCGTGTGTCTGTGTGCATCAGTCTATCATCCATCAATTTATCCACCCATCCATCCATCCATCCATCCATCCACCCATCCATCCATCCATCCACCCATCCATCTATCCATCCATCTCATCTCTCTCTTATCTGTTCTAGCTCTTCTCCATAGCTTTAACTTTACATCCCCTGTTCTTCTCTCTCCTGCTGAACTTCCTGAGGCTATAACTCTCTTGGTGTTAATACAGACTATACTTTATGGTTAATTATCTAGTAAGCTGTTTGTAAGCACATAACTTAGGATCTTGTCTTAGTCATCTCTGTATGCTTCAAAGGGCCTAAAATTGTGATGCAGTGGAGAAAGTAACATTTGTAAAGCACTTACTTGATACCAAGTGCTGTGCTAGGTACCTGACCTACATTAGTTCACAGAATCCTTAGGAACAACCCTGCAAGATACCATTTTTCTCACTTTACGGTTGAAGAATCTGAAGCTTAGAGGGGTTGAATGTCTTGCCTCAAGTCACATACAGCAGTAGGGTTCGATGCGACTACACTAAGACCATGCATTTTCACCATATTACACTTCCTCCATCTACATGGGAAATAGCAAATGTGTCTTGACTTTCATACCACTAACACTACTTTCCATGAGCATTATGAGGATGG
This sequence comes from Hyaena hyaena, assembly GCF_003009895.1. Classification (NCBI taxonomy): domain Eukaryota; kingdom Metazoa; phylum Chordata; class Mammalia; order Carnivora; family Hyaenidae; genus Hyaena; species Hyaena hyaena. The sequence goes on along the minus strand of NW_024080637.1, from coordinate 3,569,853 downwards.
ACCCTAAAGATGTGCCATGTATTTGCTAGCCCCGCTCTCCCCTGTTCAGTAAATATAGATTATTTTCCCTACCATCTCATCCTCACCTCATGCATGCTAGATTTCTCATAAGCATTGCCTAGAAAAAGGGCAGAGCCAGGATGTCAGCCCCTCCCTCGGTAGAGTCCTGTCCTTCTGTGACTGCTGGCTTTATGTCACAGAGCTGGCGCATGATAGTAATGATGATAGATGAATGAATGATTAAATGTATTATAAAGAGACTGAGCTGGGTGTAACCTATTCAGATTCAAAAGAGCCTTCTATAGAATGAAAATGGAGAATTAACAGAGTTCAGGCAACTTAACAGACCACTTGAGCTTTCCTCTCTTAGTGTGAGGACATGGGGCCACTTGAGGGAATGGCAGACCTGAGATCCCAATGCTGTCTGCGCCAACATCATTCTATATGCAAATGTAGGCCTGCCATTTAAAAAGCGCTACTGCTGAACTCATTAGGGCATCTAAACTCAGGCTCAAGCCTCCAGGAGTTTGCGTAAGTGGTGTGAATCCCTTAAGAGCTGGGAGGAAACACCATCTTCTTGATGGATTAATTTATAGGCACATAGTGGCAGAGGAGTGATTGCAAGGAGCTGCTTTCCCCAAGACCTGAAACAGGTGGTCCTAATTACTAACCAGGGGGCCAAATGCTAGAGTCATATTCCAAGACAGAGTTTGGACTAGCAACGAGTGACTTCCCCTAGCAGATAAAATACCTTGTACCTTCAAACAGAGAGTACACAGGAGAGACGCAGAACAGTTGAGAAGATTCACTTCCTTCTCTGATGAGGAAACTTTCTCCTAGGCACCCTCCCTCAGCTTTCCTCCAACGGATCTGAGTAGTCATGGCAGTGCTGCTATATTCTAGCTTCACAATGAACGCTGTCACAGCTAGGTGGGTCAGGTGAGGTCTTTCTTACAATGACCAAAATTAGCTTGGCTTCTTCTGACCCTACTGAAGCACCTGCCATGGGTCAGTTTTCATTACAAATATCCCAGTTTAAGGTTAACTAAACAAATCCAACGGAGTCAACAAAAATTCACTCAGCACCCATTCACTGGTACGTAGCTTGCTAAACACAGGACATACAGAGATGAACAAAGCAGGGTTTCTGCTTTCAGTGAACTCACTGTCCAGGAGGACAGGCAGGAAGGGAAATAATTACAACACAGCAAGCTAGGTGTGGTGGTGAGGGGAAGGCCGATTTTATCAGAGTCTGAGGGAAGAGTTTCTCTCCCACTGTGAGAAAGTGCAGTTATAACTCCTAGAAGACAGGATTGCTGAAGGAAATACTGGAAAATTAGTGAGTTTCAAATGGGAAGGGATGACATCCCATGTAGAGGGAATAGTATAAACAAAAGCATGGCCTTGTGAACAGAGTTTTTGTGACCAGGACACGTCAATTGGGTCACTGCTATGAGAGTCACTCTGCAGGAGCATCATGGTGAATGATGAGACACGAGAGGCAGGGTGGAGACAAGTCACAGATGTGTCTCCTTGCTCATGAGCAGGTAATGCAGCACCATAAAGGGGTCTCCACAGGGAAGTTAAGCATTCAGATTTCTGTTTCATTCCTAGAGGCATGATGGAGGAAGGGTTTGGGATAGAAGATTGTTTTGTGACAATGATCTAGGAAACAGATGACAAAGCCATTCTGTTAAGGATGGAGAGAAGGTGACAAATTTGGGATAGATCAGTGGGGCTTATCACGTGAGGCCAGTGGCAAAACGAAGAGGGAGGAGTCTGGGATGATTTCAGATTCCAGCTTGGATATGTAGGTGGCTGATGCTGTTTTCCACTAAAACAGAGATGAAGGTGGGTAGGATGGTGGGACACAGGGGCTGTAAGGAGTTGAGGTTTGGTTCTCTGAAGTGCCTCTGGGTCATCTACCTGGCGCTGTCCAGCAGATGATTAGTATCTCTCAGGACTAGGGACACAGACCTCAGAGTTTTTGGCAGACACACAGTAGATGTTGAAACAATGTATGAATGAGTTTATCCTGGGGGGATACATATAATGACAAGGCAGTAAGGGAAGGAGTGAATGAAATGAAAATAAAGAAAGAAGTATCCACAGAGAAGTCAGGCTGCTAGGAAGCCAGCTGAAAAGCCGGTGCTGTCCACAGAAGTTGTGGGTCCAGAGGGTTGGAGAGGCACGCAGGGCGCACCCACAAATGTAGCACCAGCGAGGTGAGGACTGTGGGTTGCTCCCTGGGGCTGGCAAGGGAGTAGCCACTAGGCATCAGAGCCAGAGCTGGCTTCAAGATCCACACAACAGACACAGGATGATGAGGGTGTGAGGCTAACAGGAGGTTAACAGGAGAGGCAGTGTTAAGAACCCTGGCTGAGAAGGAAAGGAGGGAGAGAAATCATCAGCTCAAGGAGAAAAATACTCAAAGGGAAGTTTTGTTGGTTGGCTGTTTCTGATTAAAGAGACCTAAGCAGATTCATAGGTAGAGAGGAAATAGCTAGTAGAGACAGGGGTTCAGAAAATACTGTTAGAGGAGATATTTGATGGAGTCAATTCCTAAGGAGGCAAGAAGGACACCCCATGAAGATCATGAGGGATGGAGACCTCCAGTGGGAGACTACCTTCTCCTCTGGGCTGGGGGAAAGGACATGAAACTCTTATAGAATCTGATCATCTCAGAGAAGTGCAGTGCAGTGTTTCAAACATAAGTCATAGACATGGCCCCAAAAGCTCACTCAGCCGCTTGGTAGCGCTGTGAGGTGGGAAAGTCACTGGCCTTCCCTACCGTTGTTTTCCTTACCTGTAGCTAGGCTCAGGGTATTTCTTTTCAGGTCATCAGTGCATAAGATCAGGTAGGTCAGGCATTTAGTGCAGTCCCGGTAAACAGTAAGGACTCAATAAATTAAACTGTATTATTTTTTATCATTGATTGTATCATCACACAGTTTCAACTATGGATCTAATACATTGTGGTTTTCTAAGCAGCACACACTGCCTTTGTTAATCTAGAAAATGTGTTTTGAATTCCAAATAACTTTCTCACAAACGCTTTGGAACAATACTGTATTCTTAAATAAGGAATACACCCTACAAAATATATTATATATATTTATATATATTAATATATATTATATTTATATTATACATATATATTTATACATATTTTTATATATTATACATATATTTGATTTTATATATTATATATTTATATATTATACATATATATTTGATTATATATGTATAAAATACATATACATTTATATATATATAATACATATACATTTCATCCTTGAATAACATAGGTTTGAACTGTGTGGGTCCACTTATATGGGGATGTTTTTCAATAACCATAGTACAGTATTGTAAATGTATTTTCTCTTCCTTATGATTTTCTTAAAAACAGTTTCTCTTGTCTAACTTTATTGCAAGAATATACTATACAACACATATAACATAAAAAATGTGTTTATGTTATCAGTAGTGTTCTGGTCAACAGTAGGCTATTAGCAGTTAAAGTGCTGGGAAGTCAAAAGTTCTATGAAGATTTCTGGCTGAGCAGGGATTGATAGATACCCCTAACCCCTGCATTGTAAAAGGGTCTATTATATATTATAAAATAGTGCTCAGGTATTTTCTCATCATGTTTTTTTCTGTTGATTTTCTAGCTCTTTCAAGTCTTATAATATGGGTTTTTAATGAAACATTACCCTACAAGGATCCTGACTATGTTCCTTTTGCATTTATCTTAAAACTGATTTTGAAAAGCTTCTAGAAAGGCTTCTCGTTTTGGAAATATTAAAACTTGGAAAATCGCCAATGAGGTTGTTTTTCAGAGGAGAGCATTTTGTGTGGCTGGTTTTACCTCTCTCTGTAAAGTCACAACATTATGGGTGGGTCAGGCCAGACCCAGATTACATTTACATAAAATGATCATGCATTTCAATCTTCAACATCTTTTTTCATTTTCCTTTTGCTTCTTCCTCTCTCACTTTTTCCTTTCTTTTAAGAGCAAATAAAACAGCAGAGTACAGCACTGTACTTATGGAAATTAAACAATAAACACATCAGCAATCACCTCAGAACAGGTCTTTGGAGTTTACCCAGGTCATTCATTCTGTGTGTTTTCCATGACTAGTTCCTGGTGGACATTCATTCTACTACTGCCATGGGTCAGGGGTTGTGCTCACTTGGCTGAGAGAGAAAAGACATGGCTCTTTTTCATAAAAGATCCTCACAGATAAAAGCATTGGGATATAGGGGCACCTGGGGGGCTTAATGGGTTAAATGTCAGACTCTTGATCTAAGCTCAGGTCATGATCTCTTGGGTCATGAGACTGAGTCCTGCATTGAGCTCTGTGGTGATAGTGCAGAGCTTGCTTGGGATTTTCTCTCTTTGTCTCTGTCTCTGCCTCTCCCCTGCTTGTGCTGTCCATTTCTTTCTCTCTCTCAAAAGAAATAAATAAACTTAAAAAAAAAAGCATTGGGATATAGAATATGGTTTGTCCAGTGTCACAATGCCAGTGAGGGTAGGGTTTGTATTTTAATGTAGGGTCTCTGAGTCCAAGTGCAGTGCCATTTCCAGTATACTACTACTGAGTCTTAGCGAGAGACACAGTCCATGCAACAGGATTTACAAATGTTGGCAAGCATGGTATGAAATCCATTTTCTCAGCTAAGAGTATTCTCCTTATTTACTTTAGATTCTACTTAGAAATGACACTTGACCTCATACCCATTCCTAGTTAAGCTACTTAGTTTGCCTACTAGCTACTTGGCTACGTATGGTGAGTCATAATGTCCAGGTTATAGGTTTCATGCTTTTATTTGGTGTTGGGGGTGAGGATTACAACACAACTTGAGAGTGGATAACATGTAGAATAAGACATGCTTGAAGTAAGAAGCATGATGTTTTATAGTAAATGAACCACAGAACGAGAAGGATCTCAGTCATGTCACCCAATCCTTGGCTGGTCTCCTGGCCTCTGGTGTCCTTCCCACTAACTACTTTACAGATGGGAAAACCAATGTCTGTGTATGTAGCCTTTAACTGTTTTTATTTTAAGTGTATTTATTTATTTTGAGAGAGAGAGTGTGTGAGTAAGCAGCAGAGAGAGAGGGAGAGAGAATGCAAGCAGGCTCTATGCTGTCAGCACAGACCTTAACTTGGGGCTTGATCCCACAAATCCTGAGATCATGACCTGAGCCAAAACCAAGAGTAGGTTGCTTAACGGTGTGTACACAGTCTTCTACTCACAGTATATAGGAAGGTACCTAGAGCATGGCCTTGTACTCAAGCAACTGAGAAATGGGGTAAGGATACACAGGAATGGCACATACCATTTAAGAAGTGTACTAGGAATTTGAGGGAAGTACATTAAAGTCTTTCCAAGAAATCAGAGTGATTTGAGCTCAGGGTCCAGCTGGAAAAGGCTGTTTGGGCAAGACAAACAACTGTCCCTAACTTTTCCAGTGGTAAAAGCGTTGAGATATGGGAAACATCTAGATTACAGATATTGGACAAAACTCATGGAGAAACCTAGGGGAGATCAAGTGTTCCAACACAGAGAGAGGAAGAAAACAGGAATATAAGCATCTCCAAAGAAAACCAGTGATTTGGGTTCTGGTTCTGACTCTGATGAACAGTTGGCCATGGGGAAGAGCTCCACCACTCTCCCCCAAGCCTTCTACTTTCTCTACAGTGTGAAAGAGCCACCAATTCCCACCCTTCTTATCCTCATGGAATTCTTCATGATTTGGAGAATCAAGTGAGTTATCACATGGAACATACTTTGGAAAATAGAATTTTAAGTGATAAAGGCATGTTGTTATATTCCTGGAATGTGGAGCCCTAGGGATGAGAGGAATAGCCATTTGGGAGTGACAGTAACAGTTAGTGAGGAAATAAACTGGCTTCATTTTAGGGCTCAAAGGTCCTATGAGGCTCTAGAAAACCAAGGTAGAAATTGAAAGGCTTCAGCTGTGGGTGAGGTTGGGCCAAAGCCATGTTAATGAAGCTGTATCACGTGGCGGCCAAGCACTCTGCTCCAACCCTCTACCACTTACTTGCTTTGGGGTCTTGACCAATGAAGTCATTAATCACTGAGCTTTTATCTCCTCATCTGTAAAATGGGGATAACTGTACCTTCCTCATAAAGTTGCAGTAAGGATTGAATAAAACAATCTTTGTGAGGCCCCTAGTACAAGCACATAGTCAATTTAAGGCCAGACTATCCGGGTTCAAATCCTTGCTCTGCTACTTCCTAACCATACCATATACAGCAGGTCAGAGTGGTTTTCTGTGCCTCATTTTCCCCAGCTACACCAAGGGGACAGGAGTGTTACCTACCTCTTAGGGCTATCATGAGGACCAGAGGAGTCATGTACAAATGCTTGGTTGCTGGGATATGGTCTAAGGACTCGATAAACGGGAGTTTTTATGTCATTGTATATATTGTAATTGATTATTATTAGTGAGTGTACATTGAGCCTGAGTCAGAATCCCAAAGTATCTTCCGATCTGAACAAAACCTAAAGGGACGGCAGACCCCCAGGACCCACACAGCAGTGTGCTATCTAACACTTTGTGTGCACAAGGTTGCTCTCGAACCAACAGAATCTCTGAGTTTGGACATCAGTGGACTTGAAAGACACATTAGTATAATCTCTTAGCCACATCCTATAAATATTTATTGTGACTTGAACGCATGTCACAAGGAAGAAGCCCAACAATTCCATGGGTTGCTGAGTCTCTGGTGTCAGAGCAGCCAAGGGGCTGTAGATACTGCAATAGACGAGCCAGGGCCTCACATGATGAGCTTGGCACTCATCCTACCCCTCTCCCCGCCCCCTCTGCTACAGGGAGGTCAGCACCACCTCGAGCACACGTGTCCAGCACAGGTCCTGGTAGATCATGCTCTAGTGAGGTTTGTGGAGTGAATGAGTGAAGCATTAGTAGAACGACTGAATGAGGAATATTGTTCTCCTTGACTACAGGGATGGAGAGCCAGGGGTCTTACAATTCTCAGCTTGGACTCTGTGGCACCCAGGGTGCTCAGTGATGTCCAGAAAGAGAGAGGAGAGTGATTCTGGAAAGACAGTAACTGGAAATGTTAGAAGCTCTTACTGCAATGTGCTAGGGATTTTTCTAAGTTTGGATCCAACTCATATGGATTCTGAAGCCCAGGGTGAGGGTGGACCCAGAAGCAGAGGTACTGAGGGAGAGAGCTATGCACACAATTGGGTAGGAGCAACTCTGGCATTTTCCAGGGTCCCTGCTGATTATTGCCTTACAGGCAGGGAATGGAGAAAGGTAGAGGAGAAGGAAACAGGACTGGGTACTTGTCTAGGTTGCTGCTCCACAGGATGTAAATTAGGGCAGGCTCTGGTTCAAATGCAGACTGGGAGGCTATGTAGGGAGCATGTGTTCCATCCCTACTTGGTACCAGGAGCCAAGTGCTAGTCATTCATTATCTCATTTAACCCTTAGACTCATTTAATCTCCATGTTATTCCGGAGGAAAATAATTTCAGAAATCAAGTATGTTTCTTAGATCACACAGCTTCAAACTCACCAGGATTAAAATTCAGGTCCGTGTGATTTCAAAATCCATGAAATTTTCAGGATTTTTTTTTTTTTTTTTTTTTTTTTTTTTTTTTTTTTTTTTTTTTTTTTTTTTTTTTTTTTTTTTTTTTTTTTTTGGTCCCAGAGGTGACAGGGATCAGGGACTCACTTATGACTCCTGGAAACCCAATTACACAGCCCTGGTCTTCAGGGCTAGTAGGCAGGCCTGTCATCTTATTTTCTGACTACTGAGTCAGTCTTTACTTCCCCATCCATAAAATGACACCTAACAGGGAAGAAGAGAAGGAGGTAAAATGCACTAATTAGAGGTTGCCAGCGTCCCCTTCCCTATCTTTACATAAATGGAGGAAATTGATGGCCTCATTACTGGGTCTCCCCCTTGTGATCACAAGGCTGGCAGAGAACAGGGGTCAGGGTGAAGGGGGCATGAGGAGCTGGGAGGCTTTTAGCATTAGCCTTGCAAATGGCTCTGTGATCTTATGTAAATTTCTTAACCTCTCTGGGCTTCAGTCATTCTGTCAAAAGGAATCACTAACAGAAATGAAAAAGAAGCTCTTTGAACCTGCTGAAAAGGCAACATAAATGAAGAGTATTAATAGCACCTTTAAATTGATCATAGGAATCCTACATCTAGTTAATTTCCAAAACGCCTTCACACTCTGCCCCTAGCTAAGTCTCCTAAAGTTTCTGTGAGTAGGTTGGGCGGTACATTCAACCCCATTGTACAGATTGGAAAACAGAAGATCCTAGAGAATACGTTTTGTCCAAGGTCAAAAAGTGGAAAAGAGGTGAAACTGGACGCTAGAGAATTGGTGTTGTGTGATGTAGACAATGCATATGGAGCCAGACAGAGCGAAAGCCTACGAATTAAAATAATGTTGTGGAATATTGTCATGTCTGTTACGGAAATGAACAAATAGATCTAGAGATTTTGGAAACCAGCACCAAGAACAAAGCACTGGAACTGAAGTAGGTTCTTTTCTAAGACTGTCCAAACGCCCAAAGCCTTATGTTTATTCCTTGCCATTGGCGGCATATTGTGAGTCTTTATTTTTTAAAAAATTTTTTTTACATTTATTTAATTTTGAGAGACAGAGCACAAGAGGGCGAGGGGCAGAGAGAGAATGAGGCACAGAATAAATAGGCTCCAGCTCTGAGCTGTCAGCACAGAGCCTGACACAGGGCTCAAACCCATGGACTGTAAGATCATGACCTGAGCCGAAGTCAGACACTTAACCAACTGAGCCACCCAGGAGCCCCTGAATGTGAACTTATTTGGACATAGGGTCCTTGCAGATATAATTAACTAAGTTCAGATGATGTCATACTATGTAGGGAGGGCCCTAATCCAATAAATATTTTCCTTATAAGAAGAGGACAGAAGCACACGGGGGGAGGTGGTCATCTGTGGACAGACACGGAGATCAGAGTGATGCATTTCTAAGCTAAGGAATACCTAGGCTTGCTGGCAAATACCAGAAACTAGCAAGAGGCAAGGAATGATTCTCTTCAACAGATTTCCGAAGGAACACGGCCCTATCCACACCTTGATTTTAGACTTCTGGCTGCCAGAACTGTCAGACAATAAATTTCTGTCATTTTAAGCCACTTGGTTTGTGGCACATCATTATGTAAGCCCAAAGACACGAATACAGGTGGTGACTGAAGTTGGCTAGAACAATGCAACAAACAAGAAAAAATTCAAAATTCAAAATTCAAAAAACCAACAAGAGCTTTTTTGCCCTGACTTTCCATCTCCAGATGAGCCCCGTGGTTCTCTTCCTCCCAAGCAGGCTCCTCTACCGTGGCTGCCTCCCAGCTCACCTCTACGTGAACTTGACTTGAAAAGGTTTACTAAGCAAATTAATAATGTAAACGAGATTGCAGCTCGCCCCTTCCGCGCAGGAGCGGCAGTGAAGGCCTACTGCACAGTAATTGTTTGCATACAAATGGATGCTGCAGCTGAAAATGAGTCTGTAATGCTCCGGAAAGCAGGCCATCAGGGCCACTGACGGGGACACTTTGGTGCCCATTCTGTTCCTCTTTTGCTATTACACAAATAACAGCCAATCTACAAAGTGCTTTGTAACATAGACTGTGTTTTTTTTTTTTTTATAGGAGGCTTTTCATTTTCCCCTCACACCGACCAGGGAGGGTGGGTGTTAGGAAAGTTCCAGTTTTATAGATAAGGAAATGGAAGACTTGAGAGGTTGGGAGACTAGTCACAGACTCAAAGAATGCCGGGGAGGGGGGGGGCCTCAAACCCAGAGCTTCTGCCTCCAGATCTGGTGCGTGGCTGGTGATTCCTAAAAAAAAAAAAAAAAAAGGAAAACAGAATGGGTTTCTAAAATTCAGTTGTTTATGGGCCTCTTAGTGCTCACTTCCACTGCACATATACTAAAATAAAAGCCTCTTAATAATGCCGAGGCTGTAATCGATTGCTGAACACTAAGGAAACATTAGGTCACCTAATTCTCTCTATAACTTATGATGTGGATTCAGTTATTTGTAAGGAATCAGACTCACAGAGGTTTTGTGACTTTTCTAAAGCTGCAGGGCAAGTAGTTGGACCAGGACTCGAATCAGGCCTGGCTGAAACCAAAGCCGAGGTCTCATTCACCCATATCTTAATCCGCTCTAGGATCAGGGGTGGTTGTTAAAAATCCAGAGCCCCGGCTCCACCAAGACCTGCTGAATCAGAATTTCTGAAGGCAGACTCTGTGGATTACGTAAGGTCTCTGGTGGCTCTGATGCTGTCGTCCTCTGGGGGACACCACTTTGGCTCTTCTTTAGTCCCGATAAGGGCTCCTTCACTTCCCCATCCTTAGGGTCCTTCTGTGGGCTGTAAATGTCCCCTAAATAGAAATATACACCAGCTGGCTCTGTGTGGGCGTCTCCAGTTGGGTTCCCCAGAGGTGTCACCTCCCACTGCCACCCCCAGGCAGCCAGAGCACCAAGCTATCTTTCAGGGAGGGCAAAGAGCCTTCTGGGCCCCCATCCTGGCATTTTCATTAATCACACAAATGAGAGGATTTAAAGTAGGTCATGTCAGGGACTTGCAAATAAAAACTGTGCCACAGGGTTCTTCTACAGCTATGGGCAGGGGCAGTGCTGAGGGTTCTTCCTCTGCTTCTGTTTTTGAATTTCCCATCAAATTAAGGTGCTCCGGGTGCCAGGCTTCCTTGGCATGAGGAATGTCCACAGTCTGGATCTTCTGGAGCTGCAGTGTGGATTCACGGCCAGGCCTGAGCCCCTAGGTCTGCTGAATCCAGGCAGGGGACACTCCGTGCTCACCCTCTGAGTTCAAGGGAAAGAACTTTGGCTTTGGAGTTAGAGTCTGCCTGGATTAGGCCTCCTGCACACTGTGCAGCGGGCTGGCCACTTATCGTCACAGAATTCATCTTTCAGGGGCCTCCTGTCTGGGCTCCGCCACTCATAAACAAGGGACATCAGACAAGTCCCTGAGCCATCTGAGCCCTTCTCACTATGTCTGGCTGACACTGAACAGGTGCTCAGTTTATACTGCATATGCTTGAATAAGTCCATGTCTCATATGTGCCAATGGATGGATGCATGAGAGATATATAGATGGATAGTCAAAGGTCAGCTTCTAATAGTTCATTTATTAATTTCATTACACATGCATTTGCTATACATGTGCTTGCTTCTGGTAGGAGGAGTTGTGTGGATTTGCATCTGTCCTTTCCCTTGAGCCTGGGACCAACTTTCTGACTCTGTGCCTAACTCTCGGATGTGAGACAGTCAAGCCCTTTGCACACAGTCAGCATTTGCTCCATGCTGCTGAATCACTGCCTGAATAAATGAATAATTCGCTGTAGAGGCAGTTGGTCTTCATTCAAAGTTCTAGTTTCTTTTGATGGATTGGATTTGCCAGAGTAAAGGGAAAGTCAGCACTCCCAAGGGGCAGGGAGCTGGATATGATCACCCTGGTATTCAAAGATCTCACAGTGTTTTAGAAATGACCTCAATCTTGGACCTCTCAGAAATCCAGGAGCCATTGTAGTAGCTCTTACTCACATCAGTAAAGAATAACTGGGTGTTTCAAAAACTCAAGCAAGCCAGCAACTAAGAGAGCTATAAAACTCAGAGTATTTGTTTTATTTTTAGCAGGTTTGTTCTTTCTTCCTTATCCATAATGATGATAGCTCCTTAAATGCTGGTTTCTTTATTCTATGGTAGAAAGATATTGGGCTTTGAAAACAGACTGCTAGAGTTCAAATCCTTACCTTCCCCTTAGGAGGCTTCTGACCCTGGGAGCGGACTCTCAGATTCCCCTGTAAATGACATAACACTACCCACTTGCTCCCTGAGATCACTGAAAGGGTTAACAGAAGGGGGGACCATGAAAGGCTCTAGATAGATCTGATTAACATGACTATTTTTGTTCCCTTAGTTCTATTTTCCTCTCTTAATAATTATAGAATCTTGACTTTGTAGGAGAGCCCATCCCTGGGTCTCCACATCCAGAAATAAATGGGAGAACTGGTTAAGATACAGACTCCCTCCAGGGCATTGAATCAGACCTGGGGCTGGGTGGCATGGAGCCCTGTGGTTACAGTGCAGCCAGACTGAGAAACACAGACTGAGTCCCATAAAATGTACAGCCTCTGCAACATCTAGTTGAAGTATTTTCATCATATTATCAGATGCAAATCAACAGAGAGGGAGATCAGGAAAGTTTAAAGGCAGACTGCCTGGGTGGCTCAGTCGGTTAAGTGTCTGGCTTCAGCTCAGGTCATGATTTCATGATTCGTGGGTTTGAGTCCTGCTTTGGGCTCTGTGCTGACAGCTAGCTGAGAGCCTAGAGCCTGCTTCAGGTTCTGTGTCTCCCTCTCTCTCTGACCCTCCCTTGCTCACATTGTCTGTCTGTCTGTCACTCTTTCTCTCTCAGAAATAAATGTAAAAGTTTTTTAAAAAATTAAAAAGGGAAAGTGTAAAGGCTTTATTATATTACCCGTTTTCTGGGAAGAACATAGCACACTATGCAAGGCCACTTAGGGAAAGCACCAGGTGGGCCACAGCCCAGAGACGGGGAGACCCTGGGGGCAAGGGGCTTTATTGTGGTTTCTGCAGGAAGGAAAGGTCAAGGCTGGGCAAGCAGGTTTAGGATTGACTTGTTTGAATAATCTCAGCAGGCTCTGGGGCATAAGGACAGTCCCCAGTTTTCTGGTACCTGGCCCTGGGGCAATTAGGTAGACTAGATGGATGGTAGCCTGGAGTGTGAGAACCCCAGTAAGGGGAGTGGTTGAGCGTGTAGACTTAATAGGCTGTTTAAGGAGAAATGACCAGTCTCTAGCCAAGATCTCAAAACTGGGTCAATTCAACCATCTGACATCCTTTAGGATGGCTACTCTCAGAAGCAAAAATAAAACAACAAGTACTGACTAGGATGCGCTTGTGCACTGTTGGTGGGTATGTAACACGGTGCTGCTGCTATGGAAAATAGGGTTGCAGTTCCTTAAAAAATTAAAAACTGAATTACAATAAGATCCAGCAATTCTCCTTCTGCGTATATGCCCTCAAAGAATTAAGAGTGTCTCAGTGTACTCCATCTATAGCCATGTTCATAGCAGCACTATTCACAATAGTCAAAAAGTGGAAGCAAGCCAAGTGTCCATTGGCAAAGAAATGGATAAGCAAAATGTGATATATATAAACAATAGAGTATTTTTCAGCTTTAAACAGGAAGGAAATTCTGATATATGCTACCTCACGAAAAAAAAAAATCCCCCCAGTCCAGTCACTGAGGATATTAAATGAAATGGTCCAGTCACTAAAAGTCAAATGCTTTATAATCCCACTTGTATGAGGCTCTAGAGTAGTCAAATTGATAGAGACAGGAAGTAGAATGGTGGTTACCAGCCTCTAGGGGGAGAAAGGATTGGGATGATGTTTAATGGGTATAGAGTTTCAGTTTTACAAAATGAAGGGAGTTCTAGAGATTGGCTGCATAACAATATGAGTATACTTAATATCATTGAACTATATACTTAAAAATGCTTAAGATAGTAAATATTATGTGCATTTTACCACAGTTTTAATAATCTGAGGGCAGACAGTACCACACACAAGAAACTATATCACAAGTGGTCACCCCCTCTGTTTGCATGTCTCCAGGGAGACAGAGCTCACTGCCTCTTCAGGCAGCCTCGCCCATCCCTGGCCAACTGACTGTGAGAACCTTCTTCCCGACACTCATCTAACACTTATCTTCTGCAGCTTCCAGTTTTTGGCCCTAATTTTCCCTTGGGGCCACAGAAAGTAAGCCTCACCCTTCTTCCACATGATGCCAACCCTTCCAACATTTGAAGCCAGGATTCTATCTCTTCTCAGACTTTCTACTTGGTCTTTACTTGACAGGGGCTCAAGTCCCCTCTCCTCCTTTTACTACTGTCCAATCTTCCTTATCTGCTCAGGGAAGGGTAGTGGCTTGAGAAGACTCTTAGATCGTACAGGCAACTAGCCAAGGAACCAGGACCCGTGATACGAAGCATAGCTACGAGCCACTGCCCCTCAGTTATACGCCAAGCTTTGCTCTGGTGCCCTCTAACTAGCTCAGCTCATCTGCATAACAACCCTTTGATGCAGGTATCCTGTCCACTTTACAAATGGGTTAACTGAGGTTTAGAAAACTGAAGATATTTGCCCATGGTCACTCAGCCAACATCCCAGGAGCTGGCATTAGAATGGAGGGCTGCATGAGGTCAAGGCAGGGTGCTTTCCACTTCCTGACCCAGCCACACTGGGTTGTGACTCAAGAAAAGATTCTGAGCCAAAGCAAGAGAGATGTCTATGAGCCTCCAGGACCCTCACTGCGCCTCCTGCGCCGAGATGCCTGTGGGACTCAGACACCTGCTAGTTTTACCTGGGAGGCTGCTGGGATGCCTTGTCCAACATCCTGGCATATTTTTGTTACTTTAAGAAATCAAGGCAATTTCAGCACTTGGCAAAGGTAAAACCTTTTAAAGCTTTGGAGGTTTGGGAAAGGGAATAAAAAAGATGTTAATAGAATGACATATTTTTAGTGTAACACTTCAGAGAAAACTCTGGGGGAACAAAAAATAAAATGAATGACCTAAATATTTTTTTTACACTATGAGCTTCAAAGGAGTGGGTTGCGCTGGATATTTGAGTGCCCCGAATCTGTAAAGGATTTGAATACAATGAGAACTCTCTTCAGCAAAGCTTCTGCTTCAGTGTGGTAACTGCATCTTCTCGAATACTGGGTTGACTACTTTTGAGTTAAGTGCATGAGGGCAAAATACTCAACAGTTCAGGTTCTCAGTTCCATAATCTGGAAGGTAAGGATGGCGATTCTAATCTCACAGAATTGTGGTAAGCTTTGAATGAAACCAATACATATTAAAGTTCTATTAAATATTTATTATATTAAAGTTCTATTAAATATTTATTATATTTATTATATTTAATATATATTACCTATGATATATTTAATATGTACATTAAATTGATGATATGCGATCAAATGAATGGAAAGCATGATACATAATAGGTGTATTCTCAAGGAAAATGAAAGTGTTTTGCTTTAATTCATTAGCAGGGCTTCTATTTGAAAATTGGACAAATGACTCATTTAGGGACACTGTTCAAGTATCTTCTGCCACTTGTGTTGAGTTCCTGACAATGCAGAGAAGATCAATTCTGTAATCAGGGGCCTTCTCTGTGTGGGAATTGGGTGTAGGAGCCTGGAAGGAGCAATACGGGTGTCAGGAGACCTGGCCCCCGCATCTGGCTTCATCACAGGGGAATGTGCCACCTCAACAGCGATGTTAATCTCTGCCTTCTTTACTGACAAGACTCCGACTTTGTTTAGATAACCAGCGGCAATTTGCCACTTTCAGGGAAAGTGGGCCCAGCCTCAGAGGGTGAATCATGATTGGTCAAAGTCAACCATGGCAGTCTCATTCCTGTCTTCAGGCGAGTGGTTTAGCAGTGGCTCTGTGACCCAAACCAGGCCACTGAAACAAAAAGGGGACTTCAAGAAAAGATGTTCCCTTCTGATGAAAATCCCTTTTCTTTCTTGCCTCTGAATGCTGATGTACGGAGACGTGACATATGAAGTCAGGCAGCCTTCTTGTGGCCATGATGGAAAAAACCAAGAGGATTGGAAAAGGGAACTCCAAGTCCTCAAATTATTGAACTGTTGAGCAAATAGACCTTGGACTTGCCTACCTTATAATTCTAGCTTAGTGACATAATAAATCCCAATGTTTTCAACTACTTTTATCCAGTTCATTAGTTCCCAAGTTCCTAAAGGATACAAACACAAACCCATTCTGTAACCTGACACACTGTCCCTTTCTAGGCCTCAGTTTTTTCTTGTGTTAAATCATGGCATTGGATTAGATTCATGTTCGTGAACAAGGAGCCCATGGGTCAGATATGGCCTGACATTTGTGTCTGGGTTTGTTGGTGCATCATACAAATCAAACGTACTGGGGAAAATGTGACTTTTAACTTCCTACAATTCTTCTAACCCCCTTCATGAGCCTGCAGCCCAATGGGGTGGTGGTGAAAAACTGAATCTTGTTAATTAATCCTACTTCCATCTCTTCTAGAATAATGAGTCTCTTGGACACCTTGGCTCTTCTGTGTAAATGCTCATGGACAGGGGCGAAGGAATGCTATTGTGGCCTTAGCACTTCGTAGTTTTCTTTAGGTCTACTGCAGAACTGCAGGGGTGCCTGTGGCCCTCGGCCCTGTATAGTGTCTGCTAAGATGTATCAGGTCTCTCTGGTTCTTTGGAAAATTATTCTGCCTTCACAGCTCAAATCTTTGGCTCTAGACATAGTCCTTAGATTTTGCAATCTCTGGGACCAGGCCTCTTCCAGCTGCCTTGTGCTGGGCACCTCCACATTCCCTCCCTGGGATATCCAGGATAGGGACAGGCACTGGGGACGTAGGAATATTATGCAGACCTATTATTATAGATGCCTCTATACACACATGTAATGTGTCTCCCATGGGACATAGTGCCAAGCTAAATGCAGAACCTTCTTTGGAGCTTTATAGTCTTTCCCAGGCAATTCCCAGAGGAGTAGACACTGGCCTCCTGTGCTCCTGGTCCTCTCGGACCTGTCTGGATATCTCCATTACTAGTTTCCCAACCCCTTGTCAAGATATGTCTACGCAGCAAGAGGTGGAGATGAGAGATTAATCAGAATCCTGCCATTTGATTTCTTCTACTTCTTCTTCTCTACACTCTGCCAGGATAAAAGGCCCAAGTTTCTCTTTTCTTTCTCTTGACTGGAAGGAACTTCCTGTACATCAAACCCACCTTCATTAGGTCTCATGGCTTAGTGGCAGACAATAAAGAAAAACCTCTAAACCAGAGACACCATACATCAGGAGAATTTTAAAAATTATATTACCGAACTCTATTTAAAATCATTTTTAGGGTTTTTTTTGCCAATGTTAAAAAAATTATAAGATTCTGTACATAAATCTAGATTTGTGTCTTCTTTTGAGAACTTAGCTGGAACTCTCACTCTTTCATGGCACAATATTTGGCTTGAGCTGATGAGAGTGTTCTTCCCTCAAACAGTGCACATCCTGCCTGGTTCTTCACAGGCTGGTCCCTTCCCTTTGCTGCGGACCTTGAAGGCATTCGATTCCTACATCTATGTTCTCTTTTTAGCCCCTTATGCATTCAATCTTCTATCATAAATCCCACTTATACAGTTCAGGGACTCTGTAATCAACATCTTTCCCCGCCCCCCACATCCAGCACCGTGCTAAGCACAGCCAGGGGATATAACCTTTTACATCCTGATAAAAGTATGATGATTACATGAATATATATTATAGGTAATTCTATAATCCAATCACATATATACAACACTTATTTTAAAATGAGCAGAAGAGGTTCGTAAACCTTCTAAGAGCTTTTCAGCATGTCCCTTCACTTCCATTTTTTAACAAGCTGTGGGGCTGTGGGCAGTTTACTTGGGCCAACTGGACTCCTACAACCCCAGTGCAACAAGGAGGGCAGGATTAATTCCAGGGCTCTTACATGATAGGAGTCCGGTCCAACAGCCATACACCCTAACATCAGGAGGGTTGACCCAAGAGTGTGAAGGCCTCCAACTTCAGGGAGTTTATGATCTAGTTGGGGAAACAAAGCCAAAGCACACAGCAACAGAGCCCAGTGCAGGGCTTGAACTCACAAACCGTGAGATCATGACCTAAGATGAGACCAAGAGCCAGATGCTTAACCAACTGAGCCACCCAGGCATCCCTAGTTGCTGTGTATTTGTCTGTCCCCCACTGTACAGCTGTCTTCCAGAACCCCAGAACCAACATTTTGGGTCACTTCTTAATAGAGCTATGCCACACTCTTCTCCATGTGGTCCTGACCAAATGTCTGATGAAGATTTCCATCACACACATCCTCCCTCTGGTTGGCAAGTGAAATTAGGCTAGGTTGTTTCTCCAAGAAATTTGAACCTTAAGGGAGTGACATGTGACAGAATATTAAAACAGTTTGAACTAAAGCATTCTTTCAGCAGAGTCCATTTGTCCCTGCTTCTGTTATCTACTGACCTGTTCTTATTCCTCCCCAGCTTTGGATGTTCGATTCTTCCTGCAACTGTTATGATACATGCCCGTGTGTGTGTGTGTGTGTGTGTGTGTGTGTGTGTGTGTGTGTGTTGAGAACTATTTCTGTCTGCTGCTTACAACCAAGAATCTTAACAGATTCTGAGATCAAATCTCTTTCATCTTTGGTGTCTATCAAAGAGTTTGGCATGTGGTGAGCTCAGAGGACAAAATAATAAATGTTTATTGAGTGAATATATTCCTCACCAATGTCAGGATCCACTCTACGGCATCCCTGACAGATGGCCATCTTTCCTTTTTCTACGGGATCATGACAATGATGAAGAGAACTCAGTGTCTCACTAGATAACTCAGGCTATTTGAAAACCTTTCCCAAATGAATTCTATCATGCATCCCAAATTGTTAGAAAGTTCCTCCCAAATGAGTTAAAATCTTACTCACATTAACTTCCCCCAGCTATTCCTTGTCCTTTTCTGGGACCATGAGAATTCTCCTATCAGATAATTTCAGAGGTAGGGCTAGCAACATCTACAGGGTTTCAGGGTTTGCTAAGAGGTCTCTAAGGGATAATAATATCTCATATTTGAAAGGCAAATAATATCTAGAGGGTTTTCAAAGCTCTTTCCCAACCGTTAGGTAATTTATTCTCACAAAAACTCTGAGACACAGATTGCTGTGGGATTACTAGTCTCTGCTTTACATACCAGGAGACTAGCCCAGAAAATTGTATAATTTTTTTTCCACATCACACAGCTAATAAAGGGCAGAGGTAAGACTCGATGCCCAATCTTTACCTCTTTTAATTCCCCCACCTCTTCCTTTCATGAGTCCCTTCCTGCAAGATGATAATAAGCTTGGTTATGAAGATATGATTTTAAAGAGTTTGCTTTGTTTCAGTCACTCTGCTGGTTAGTTTAAAATATTTACTAATTCTTCAGCCAGCCAAGACATGTATGGTCATCTCCGTATCATGGTTGAGGTAAATTGAGACTCAGAGCACACAAGAGACTTGCCCCAGATCACTAGGGCCGACACTTGAATTGTGAATTCAGACATCAGAAGTAGTGGGAGTTGGATCATGCTTGTACAAAGTCTCCGTTAAGTACCAGTCCATTCCCCACCTGCGAGTCTTGGGCCCTAGGGTCTCAGCAAGATCAACAGCCATTCCCTTATTCAGTAACCCTTGGCTTGTGCTCTGTGGTTCTGCTTTCCCATACTCTCAAGTTTCCCTCCACTCCCTTCCCATGTATTTGCATTAAACGTTTACAAAGTTCTGTTAAGGGCTTCTGTTCCTGATTTATGGGGGAAGAGGGAAGATTGGCTACACTCATAGGAAGCATTCAGGTCATTTTTATTTCTCCATCTATGGGCAGCATCAACTTAGAAATGGAAAGTACTTCCTACAGCTGCATTAAGACCCATAAGAAACATCTGTATTACGGTACATTGCTTCTCCCCCATGCTCCTCCCCCCAAAGGAATGATGTTTCCTTACAGTTCATCTGTAAGGTTCTATTCCCAGCACCGATAACACTATAAAATAATGGTAAAGTTAATTATTGGTGAATTAAAAAGGAAGTGCTATCTAAATTCTCAGAACATTCACATCGCTATCAAATGAGTTTATTGTGATTAAAATGATTAATGACATTCCAGTAAATACCAGAGAATTATAATCCTGAATACAAAGAAGGTTAAAGTCTTATCATCATTAGAGTACATCAAGGCAAACGTGAGCGCTCTCCTTATCTGCTTACATTAGGGAAAGAGACACAGAGCAAATAAAGAAGATCGTTTGAATCTTTGCAAATATGGAAATCTGGGGGCTGATTTTATTATTTATGTAGCATTTGGAACCAATACATATTTTACAGGAGGAAAAACAATAGCTCGTATGTAATTTAAACAAAATAGACCAACGGAACAGAAATGAAAGGCTAAAAAAATAGGTATGAGCATGTTATAACATTTTAGCATATATTTAGAGGGCATTTCAAAACTGGGGGAAAGGTTGTATTATTAAATAAAAATATTGAGACAACTGGCCCATCACTGACTGAAGGGAGGTAACTACCTTACATGTTACCCCTAAATAGATTCTGGAACAAAAGAACTAGATAAAAATACATGTGAATATTCCTGTATTTCTACAGTGCTGAGGCAGACAAGATATTAGAAGGCACCGTTCAGAAGAAAGAGACCAGAGAAGAAGAAATTAATAGACTTAATAAGACATAATTTAAATTAAATCAAAAGGTAAATACATTTGACCCTTGAATAATGCAGTGGTTCGGAGATTCAACACCTTGTATCATTGTAAATTGTGAATAACTTTGAGTCCCTGAAAACTTAACTACTCACAGCCTACTATTGGCTGGAAGCCTTACCCATAACATAGTCAATTAACATGTATGTTATATATTATATGTATTATATACTGTTCTTACAATAAAGTAAGATAGAGAAAAGACAGAAGTACTAAAAAAGATCATATGGAGGAGAAAATACATTTGTAGTAGTATAAAAAAATCTGCAGGTAAATGGACCAGTGCTGTTCAAACTTATTGCTTAAGGGTCAACTAGAATAACCTGGTGGAAATATTCACAGTATACTCAAAAGATAAAAATATCTTTGATTATATTTTTAAGATCTAAAGGCTATCCCTGATATATAATGATACTTTACAAATAAATAAGAAAAAGCCAAATCTCTGATATAAAAATGAACAAAAGGCTTGAAAGAAGAAATAAAAGCAGCCAATTCAACTATGACTATGAAATCATTTCCTTCTCAGTGGGAGGGAAATAATGCAAATTAACACGTTTTTTTCAGTTTGGCAATTATTTGATTTGACTGATTGATTGATTGAGAGTGCATGTGCACACAAACAGGGGAGGGTCAGATGGAGAGAGAGAATCTTAAGCAGGCTCAAAGCCCAGCACAGAAGCTGACAACGCATGGCTCCAATCCCTGGGATCACGACCTGAGACAAAATCAAGAATCTAATGCTCAACCCACTGAGCCACCCAGGCTCCCCTCGGCAATGATTTTAAAACTATTGCATTAGCTTCCTAGGACTGTCATAACAAAGTTCAAGAGACTGGGGGCTTAAACCACAAAAATGTATTTTCTAATGGTTCTGGAGGCTGGAAGTCCAAGATCAAGGTGCCCTCAGGGCCACTTTCCCCTAAGACCTCTCTCCTTGGCTTGTAGATGTCCACCTTCTCACTGCCCCTTTCACATCATCCTTCATCTGTGTGCACACATCTTTGATGTCTCTTCCTTGTCTTTTTTTTTTTTTTTAATTTTTTTTTTAAATTTTTTTTTTTTTTCTAGGAGAGAGAGAGAGAGAGACAGCGTGAACAGGGGAGGGTCAGAGAGAGAGGGAGTCACAGACTGAAATAGGCTCCAGGCTCTGAGCTGGCAGTCAGCACAGAGCCCGACGCGGGGCTCGAACCCACGAACCGCGAGATCATGACCTAAGCGAAAGTCGGACGCTTAACCGACTAAGCCACCCAGGCGCCCCTTCTCTTCCTTGTCTTAAAAGGACACCAGTCTTACTGGATTAATGTCCAGTCTATTGATGCGTTTAACCTTAATCACTCCCTCTTTAAAGGTCCCATCTCCAAACATGATGACACTGAAGGTTAGGGCTTCAACATATGAATTTCCCCCTAAAATTCATAGGGGGACACAGTTTAGTTCATCATACACACACACACATACACACCATAGAAATATTCTTATCCTTTGACTCAGTAATTCTAGGCCTAGACTATTAGGGATATTACCCTAAAAATCAATAAAACATACCAAAAACACTTGGTCCTAAAGTATACAATACTCTCAGCCTATATCCAGCTTTATAATCTCACTTTTCCATTTAGGTAAATTTGATGGTAGACTAGTGATCATATTCTTTTAAGATAAGGCTGATGCTTGTCTGTCTGTCTTTCTTATGACTATTTTTAAGGGTATTTTCAGATTTAAATTGAAAAAAAAAATGAGAAAAAGTAGAGAGATTTCCCATATGCAATCTGTCCCACTGCAACATGCATATTGTCTCATTTTCAACATCCTGAATCAGAGTGGTGCATCTGTAACAAGTGATGAAGCTATAATGACACATCACAACCTCCCAGAGTCCCTACTTTATGCTAGGGTCCTCTCTTGGTGTTGTGCATTCTGTGAGCCTGGGCACATGCAGAATGACCTGTGTCTACCACTACAGTATCACACAAAGTAGTTTCACTGACCTAAAGACACTCTGTGATCCACCTTTTTGCCTCTCTTTCTCACCCTAACCCATGACTTAATTTCTTTGGGTTAAATTCCTAGGTGCTTATGATATGTAGCCAGGGGATGGTGAAATTGCTTTGTAAATGACTGTCAAAAATGTTAGACGTTATTGTCTATACCTCCTAGAAAAACTCCATTGCCCTTTGAATGGACTGAATTCTTGGTAAAGAGGAGCATGGCCTTATACAGAGCACGGGTGCTATGGAATCTGGCAGATGGCTGGAATTCCTTCAGTTCCTTACTGGCTGTGTGACCTTGGATAAATCCTTTACCTTCTCTGAGGCTCTATCTCCATTACCTGCATAATGAGGAAAATAATACCTACTTGCAGAGAGGTGTAAGGATTAGACTTAACTTAAGAAAAGTATCTGGTGGGGGAGAGGGACACCTGGGTGGCTCAGTCAGTTTAAGTGTCCAACTTCAGCTCAGGTCATGATCTTAGGGTTCATGGGTTTGAGCTCCGGCGCTGGGCTCTGTGCTGACACCTCAGAGCCAGGAGTCTGCTTCAGATTCTGTGTCTCCCTCTCTCTCTGACCCTCTCATGCTCACACACACACTCTCTCTCTCTCTCAAAAATAAATAAACATGAAAAGAAAAGAGAAGAGAAAAGAAAAAAGCATCTGGTGGCTGGCCCACATTAGATGTTCAGGAAATGGATGACAGGCCATCATGATCATCACAACAACCAATGTTCAGGGAGTGAATGGGCCGGACAAATAGATGAAGGTGTAGGAATATCCACATCAAGTTACCTTACTGAAGTTGCAATTCTGTCTTGGGACAGCATTTCCTAAAAGGAACAGTAAAGATTTGGAGACAAATAGACCTGGGTTCAAATCCTGACTCCACCAACGGACAACGTGAGTAAATCCAAGTGAACTACTTGTACTTTATGAGCCCCTGTTTCTTCATCTGTAAAATAGGGTTGATAAGATTTATTTCACAGTGAGCCTGTAAGGCATAGTAAGATGACCTGACATTGTATGGTGTCTGCTGCACAGACATGCTCAGTAAGTAGAATCTATTTTTTGTCACTGCCAGCACACATCTGCCTCAGACAGGTGTGCACACGTTAGCAGTGTCAGAGCTTTGGGGAAACCGTCTGGAGGTAGGTATACTTGGGGTCTTTCTATTCTTTCAAGCAGCATGGAGAGGAAGAGAACTAATAAGTTATTTCATCTGTTACCTTCATGCTCAAGGATCTCCGGCTATAAATATACTCTGTGATGATTTTCTCAGATAAGTTACAAATAAGTCCCAACTTGCCTTGAAAGGATTTCTGCAATCTAATAGGCTGGGGTGGTAGTCCTGATGCTGTGAAATCCCTTTAGCACTAAGCCTCCGGGCAGTCGGGCAGTCAGCGGGGCTGGGCCCTTCCTGAGTGCTGGCACTTCAAGAGATAAGGGAAGATTTCCAAATATGAACATCTGGAAATGGAATATGAAGGCCCTGAGGAAAAGGCACACTTATTTTTCAAGGCTGCCTTAGGCTAGGTCTTCCTGGGAAGACTTCTCTGGGAAGGGGAATCATGAATTTGAGAAATAACACCCAGGATTTTAACAAATAAAGCTACTGGGTCTGTTCCTGGAGCAGCCTGGTGTCACTTCTCTCCCCAAGAAGTGACGAGCCAGACTGAGAGGCTGGCCAGCCAGTGCAGTGGCTGCATGGGGCACACAACTACAGAAAGGAACAAAACCATGGGGCGCCTGGGTGGCTTAGTCGGTTTAGCGTCCGACTTTCGCTTAGGTCATGATCTCGCGGTTCGTGGGTTCGAGCCCCGCGTCGGGCTCTGTGCTGACTGCCAGCTCAGAGCCTGGAGCCTGTTTCAGAGTCTGTGTCTCCCTCTCTCTCTGACCCTCCCCTGCTCACGCTGTCTCTCTCTCTCTCTCCCCATAGAAATAAATAAAAATATTAAAAAAAAAAAAAAAAAAGAGAGAGAGAGAAAGGAACAAAACCTCACTGGAAAAATCTGGAAATGTTGTGCCAATTAACTCAAGATGCCACACAGGAATTTTACCTGACTGATACGATTTAAATTGGTTGCTGTATTCGTGAGAAATCTTTGCGTACTACACAACAGAAAACTAAGTCAAACAACTTTTTAAAAATTATGGTAAAAATACACGTCACATAAAACCTATCACCTGTATTAGTCAGCTCAGGCCACCATAATGAAACACCACAGAGTGGGTGGCTTAAACAACAGAAATTATCGGGGTGCCTGGGTGGCTCAGTCGGTTAAGCGTCCGACTTCGGCTCAGATCATGATCTCACGGTTTGTGAGTTCGAGCCTCGCATCAGGCTCTGTGCAAGCAGCTAGCTCAAAGCCTGGAGGCTGCTTCAGATTCTGTGTCTCCCTCCCTCTCTCTCTGACCCTCCCCTGCTCATGCTGTCTCTCTCTCTCTCAGATATAAATAAAACATTAAAAAATTTTTAAAGAAAAAGAAAAAACAGAAATTATCGTGTCACCGGTCTGGAGGCAGGAAGTTCAAGATCAATGTATCCCTATAGTAAGTTTAAGGTGAGATCTTCCTTTGTGATGCGTCCTCTTACCGCCTTTCCTCTTTGCAAGCATGGAGAGAGAGCTCTGGTGTCTCTTCCCTTTCTTATAAGGACAACAGTTCTACTGGATTAGAGTCCCACTTATGATCTCATTTCATCTTAATTACCTCCTTAAAGTCCATATCTCTGAATACAATCACATCAGGGGATGTGGCTTCCAAAAGCGCATTTTGGAAGAACACAGTCCAGTCTATAACGCCACAGTAATCATGGTTAAGCATGTAGTGCAGGAGCTTTACATACATTCACACTGCTATGCGACTATCACAACAATCTGTCTCCAGAACTCTTTTCATCTTATAAGCTAAAACTCTATACCTGCTAATAAATAGTTTCCCACCCCTCCCTCCCCTCAGCAACCACTAGTCTACTTCCTGTTTCTAGGACTTTCAGCCATCTCTCTTATCTGAGTGGAATCATTCAGTATTTGTCTTTTTTGTGACTGGCTTCCTTCCTTTAGTGTAATGTCTTCAGGTTCTGTCCATGTTGTAGCACCTGTCAGAATCTCCTTCCTTTTACAGGCTGAGTAATATTCCATTGTATATGAATGCCATATTTTGTTAATCCTTTCATAAACTCCCATGAACATGAGTGTAAAAAGCTCATGTGCATGTTTATTATTTTGGCTGTGGTTTCATGGGTGTATACAAATGTCAAAATTAAACAAATTATACACTTAAATATGTGTAGATTATAGTATGGCAACTACTTCTTAATATAGCTACAAAAACCTACATGGAAAAGGAATACTGACTGGCATACCTGACGAGAAAGTGCAGGACAGTAGCTAACCTCAAGAAGGTTCAAATCGCATCACAGGGAATTTAAGTAATGGTTGTCAATCTATTCTGCTTTGCTTTTTTCTAGGCTTGCTTGTCCTAAGTGGTGACAAAATGTGAAACCTCTGGTAGTTCTCAGTTAACATTTTTTTTTTTTTCATGTTTACTTTCTTGAGAGAGAGACAGAGCAGTGAGCAGGGAGGGACAGAGACACACACACAGAATCCGAATCAGGCTCCAGGCTCCAAGCTGCTAGCACAGAGCCCAACGTGGGACCTGAACCCATGAAATGGGAGAGCATGACCTGAGCCTAAGTCGGGCACCCAATACCCAACGGAATGAGCCACCTAGGAGCCCCCAACATTGTTTTCACAACTGGGAATCTTGGAGGGGATAGATTACTGCTTTCCCCAAAGTTCCAGCCAAAGTCTAAGCTAAGGCTCTGACTGGCCTAAATCCGAGCCAATCATTTTGGTCAGGGGAAAGCAATGCTCTAGTTGGTCAACTCTGGATTGTAAATTCAGCCATGTCATGTGTAGGAAGGATTTGTATAATGAACTGTACAGATAGGTTCCTATCAAGAAAAAGAGGTTCTGTTACCAGAAGAGGAAAGATAGATAAAAACTACAGGTGAGTATTACTGTCCTACCTCCTTGAAGGAGACTGCCCTTATATGGAAATAAAAATACACAGTTTGCTGGAGCCCACTTGTGCCATGCGGTATTTTTGTGTATGAAAGCTACTCCCTTCAGGCATAGCTCCCCACCACTCTCCATGGACCCCAGACCAGCCAAGTGAGTCTGAAGTCAGCAGCCAAAATGTCAGCTGAAATTCTGAAAATGGAATAATCCATAGCACAGCAGTATTTACCCAAGGGGGGAAAATGATTTAGTTCATTCTATTATCTGAATTTTACTCGGGAAGTTTGGGAGTTAAGAAAATCACAATTCTACTACAATTCTAAGTATGCCAAATACGTTATTTTGAATATTTATCTATAGATGTTTAAAAAAATCGATTTCTCCCCACCTCCATCAGTTAAATATTGACTAGATATTTTAGCACTATAGTTTTGGAAGGACATCAAATTTCTCAGGCCCCCAAATATCTCAATCTAACCTGGTCATGGGGCTATCTCTGGGTTAATTTGGCAAGAAGCGAGACAAAGTAAAGTGAGCACCTACTGTGTGATTAGCACTTGGCAAAGCCCTTCCCACCCAGAATCATGTAAACTCCCCCTTCTCTTCTCTGGGAGGCTTAGGAGCATAAGTAATTTGTCTAGGGTCACACGCAAAATGAATGAGTGGCTGTTCTGCTGGCTCTAAAATTCAGGTTCTGTTTTTGTTTTCTGTGTAAGACCTCCACAGATGCTCAGTCCTGCCTGCATCTGGCTGCTATCAGAGATATCACCAGGAGACACATGTCCCCACGGCATCCTCATTGCAAGAGAATACCCATATGTCTTCTGAAAGGCCACTGTGTTGAGCTACTGTTGTACCCTGCTACATACAATTATCGTTAGGAAGCTCAACGTTGATTCCAAAATCCTGAACATGATCTAAAATCTTGGACATGATCTGGCCCCTGTCTACCCTCTGACTTCATCTCGTTTCACAACCCCCTTTACTTAACATGATTTGCTCTCTGCAGGCATCTTAGAGTCTCATTGGTACCCAACCAGTTCCCCTTAGTGCCTTCATGCCTGTTACCTTCACCTACCTAAGCATCCCCCACACTCTTTTTTTTAAAAAATAGTTTATTGTCAAGTTGGTTTCCATATAACACCCAGTGCTCATCCCACAAGTGCCCTCCTCTATGCCCATCACCCCCTGTCTCCTCACCCCCACCCCTATCAGCCCTCAGTTTGTTCTCAGCATTCAAGAGTCTCTCATGGTTTGCTCACTCTTACAGCTAACTGTTGCTTACCTTCAGGTTTCATTGTAAATGTCACTTCCTTGGGGAAGATTTCTCTGGATCCCCTGATAGGGTTAAGTCACCTTGTTTTGTTTTCTCAGGGTACCCTGCGCACTTCTCTTCCTTAGCATTTAGGACAATTAGTAGTTAATTACCCATGCATTTATTTATTGAATGACTGTTCATGCACATATTTATAGACGTTTTTTAAGAGCCTGTTGCATGCCTACTGTGTGCTTCTGTCTGAGTCACTGAGGCTAATATAGTATGGGCATACGAACTCTGAAAACACTGAGATTTTTTCTGTCTGTCCTCCTTCCCAGATACCCTCTGGCCACGCCCCTGTCCCACCCAGAGCAGGAATTGAAAGGATGAAGGAATTAAGAAAGGAGAAAACACTGTTAATGAAAGCTGTACTCCATCCCCTTCCTATGTGGGTTGAGTCTAACCCTATTATCTCTGAGTCCCCAGCACCTAGCATAGTGCCTGGATGGAATAGGAGCTTAAAAAAACATATATCCTGTTTAATGAATCAATGAATGATTCAAGCAATCAATTTAGTTCGGCATATGCCTTCCTCGTAGGTGTGCCCATTAATTACCAATTACCAGTGTTTACATTCCAGTGCTTAACTATTTTTTGCTGGCTTCTATAAACTCTCTGGGATGAGAGAATTGGCTTCTCCAACGACTTCCTGAATAAATTAGCCCATCTGAAAGTGAGTGTTTATCCCGGGCTCTTTGAAATTCACATCATTCACACCAACACTCTGCTCAGACAGTTCTTTAATTCCAGTCACCTGGGAATTTCTTCCTACCTTTGTCACCAGCACCAGCCTAACGCCACTTATCTTATCCACCTGGATTTACATATCAGAAAGGTCTAATCAAAGCCTGCCTGATTGTCACATCCACCCCAGTTACAAATCTGCCATCTAATCAAGAAGCCATACAGCAAATCATCATGCACTTCTTTCTGAAATCTTTTGCAGAAAAATGGGAGAGCAGGAGTCAGAGCTGTGAACAAGGACAGAAAGAGTCAACCAGGGAAAAATTCCCTCCCTAGCTGTGTAACACTGGAAAGAAAAGGACAAGGGAAATAGATGCTTTGTCTGCAGTTTGATACAATAGTGGGTGGGGGAGGGAAAACTAATGACCACAGACTAACATATTTCTAACCTAAGAGCCCAATGGCATTTCTACCCTAATGTTCTCAGGATTGACATGGATACAAAGTTAGAATCAGAGATTTTGTCTTCTAACCCTTTCCTTCTACGTTTTATGAGTGAAGTCAGATTCAGAGATGGGGATTGCTAATGATAATATTAACTTCGATGGGCTTCTGCAGGCATGCTCTTATGGTACCTTCAAACCTATTTTATAGATTCTTGTTTTCTTTTCTTAATACAGATAAGGAAAACCATGCTTAGCAATTCACTTTTCCCATCCACAGAGAAAGTAAGCACTGAAGCCAAGACTCATTCTCAGATTGTTCATTCATTCAGCAAGTTTTCATTCGATTGGATCACTGCATCTTGCACTTGAATGTTCACAGGAATGTTCATCTGGAAATCTTGATAAATTCAGTAGGTCTAAGATGGGGATCTACTTTTCTAACAAGCTCCCAACTGATGCTACCAGGGCACAGACCACAAATAATCCTGACTCCATCACTCTTGCTGTGTGACCTCTGGCAAATCCCTTAACTTCTCTGAGCCTCCATTTCTTCATCTATAAAATAGAAATAATAGTACCCACCTCACAGATGTGCTTCAAGGATTAAATGAAATACTCTGTATAAAGCTCTTAGCACAGTCCGTAGCCTACTCACCAAGAAAGAAGCACTCAGGAAGTGTCTGATATTACACTCACAAACTCTGTAGCAGGCACTATAGTGGGGATACTGAGATGAAATGACATGGGCTCTGGTCTCAAAGAGCTGTAGTCAAGTGGGCAGGAAAAACATGGACATCAGTGGGCAAAGGGAAGGGGCTGTGAGAGCCCAAAAGTCAACTTCCTAGTCTAGGCATGGAGTCAAAGAAGGCTTCTGAGAGACAGTGTCTTTTTGGCCACTCCCAATGAATACCAAAGAAAGAAATCAGGACAGATGGCCAACTGAGGTGTGGTTACTGCAGAATACTACACAAGGGCAGTTTCTGATCCAGGGGCTGAACGGCCCTCAAGAGCTGATATCGTAGGTGAGCATCACAAATTCCTGCAGAAGAACTCCTGCCAAAGGATTTCCTTAGTGCTCATGGTTCCTTGCAGGACCCAGAATCTAGCTATCTGGTTTTGTTCTGACTCTCACCTCATCCATCCATCCATCCACCCACCCACCCATCCATCCATCCATCCATCCATATGTTCATGCATTGAGAAATAACTCCCTTATATATTAATAGAACTCTAAGCCTTTCTCCTACATCTTTCCAGACACCTTTTCCCTTCACGTCTCTGGCTTTCTAAATTCTATCAAGCCCCAAAGACTGACCATATCAATCACACCTGCTCCAAGTGAGTGAGGGCTGCTTGCATTGAACTCCTTTGCTTGTTATTAAAAAGCTGAAGCTTCCACTGAGTTATCTTCCCTCTGATTTAAACCACTTTCTTTTCTAAGGGCAGAGCTTAACAATTCTTTCTATAATTGAGAAACAGAAGCTGAAGTGAAATGACCCATGAGCTAGTAGCAGAGCCTAAAAGCAGTTGCCTGATGCCTGCCAGGGCCCTCACTCCTACAACACTGTGAGAGCAGTTAAGTTAAAAAAGCAAGGGATATACTCCCTGCCCTTCCTTCCCTAAGGCGTCTCGGAAAGCTGGTAACATATTTGGCTTCCTCTCCAGAAATGCCAGAAAGAGCCAAGTGCAGTGTAGGACCTGGACTTTGACTGCACAGCTCTCCCCACCTCGGCGTGAGTCGGTGCATCTCTGACATGCATCTGAGCTCGAGCACATTACAAAATACTGCTGCACCTCAGTGTTCTAAAAGGTGAAATGGAGATACTAACAGCCACTGACAGGTTTGTGGTGCTGATTCAGTATGATAATATATGTAGAACACCTGGGTAGCAAGTTCAATTGGTTTTGGGACATTTCAAGGGTTTTAAGCAAAGTCACTCATTCCCTGGGGGTGGGGGCGGGGGGAACATTTGGGTGGCTCGCTGCACATGGCCCTGAGGTTACACACGAGGCAAAGTCCTTAGCTTAGTGGTGTCACCCTTCGGAATCTGCACCCTGTATCTCTCCCCAGCCTCAGTGCCTGTCACAGCACCCCCTGATTATCTATTCCACTCTCCAGCCCTGCACAGGAATTTCCAGCTCCCTGAACTCCGCTGCCCTTGCACTGGACCGGTGCTTTGCTAGGACTGTTGGCCAATTCTCTCCCTCTCCACACCCTCTGCTCCATTAAGGCTCATCCTTCCCTCTCTAATCAGGTCTCACATTTGATACCTTCCTGGGGAAATCTTCCCCATGCACCACCAAGCCCGGGTAGAGTCGGTATGCCACTGCAGCAACCACACTCCATGGGTGCAGAAGAATGGGACTATCTACTCTTCCACCATGTGTGTGCCCCATACAAGGATCTAAGCTCAGCGAAGACAGGAGCCATATCCGAGCAGCCTGTTCACTACCCTCTCTCTCTCACCGTATTCGGGGGCCTGGCACAGAGTGGGAAGTCAATAATACCTGTAGGTTGAATCAGAATAGCAGTAAGAGCACTGAAAGAAGAAAGAAAGAGAGAAAGAGAGAGAGAGAGAGAGAAAGAACGAACGAACGAACGAACGAACGAACATAAAATGTTACCACCGTAGAGTGAGTAAGGCAAATGGGCTTGTCCCATTGTTGAGACTGAAAATGTTGCATACATAATTTCATTCCCAGTCTTTCTGGAACAAAGCAGGCCTTAAAAATAAATGAAATAAAATAAAATAAACCAGCTACTAGGTGAAGCAAGGGTATGACAGCCAACACTGCTTATCTGTCAGGAAACAGTAAAAGAATCCAGGCTTGTCAATGCAAGGTGCTTTGAGCAGGGGTGGGGACGGGTTTAGGCAGGGTCTCTTTGAATGGAGAGAAAGCCACCTCTAAATCCTCATCACTGAAAAGCCAGAGCTTTCCTTTCCTAGTGCCTATAGAATGCATTAGCATAAGCATTGTCATGTAATGAGTTGTCAGGCTGAAGATGTAATTATTGCAAAGCAGAGAAAAATTTCAAAAGTTGAGCTTTAATGGAAAAATGAGATGGGAGCTCTGGTGTTGAGGTATAAAACAAACTTTTTAATATTCATTCCTCCTGCACTCTTTGAAATTCACCTTCAGAGCTCCAAGGTGAACAAGGGGAAAAAAGTTCAATAATTTTCAAATCCTAATTATAATTCATCACAGGTGATTAAACAAGGCTGTGGGCATTGGTTGCTGACTACTTTCCCCCTCTTACAGTGGACATTTCACTTTAATTAAAAAGGGAGGGTTTTTTTTGTTGTTGTTGTTGAATGATGCCCGGTTACCTGTGTTATTTTTTTTATCTGTTTCTCTATCCCTGCATAGAAACTCAATCCTTCCCTCCTCCACTGCCACTAGAGAGAAAATACTGCATACATATTAATGCCTTTTATTTCAATGGGAATTAGTTCATCCACCTTCAGGGTCTCTTTACTTCCTCAGGGAGGCCATCCAAACTTCACAGACTGCCTTTCCGGGTCCTCATCATACAGCCGGGACAATCCCAAGTTTCAGTTTCTTTATTGAAAAATGGGGACGATAATAATGAGATCACTTTGGTATCCAAGATAGGTAAGTACCCGGGAAAAGAAACATCATTCTGTCTGCGAGTACATAGAACCGTCGCTCATTCTGAGATTGAGTAACTGAATGCTTTCCAAATGTGGGCTGTTTTTGTTGTTGATAAGTATTTGTTCATATATTCAGCTCCACAAACATCTCGAGTTCCTTTTGTGTACCGAGTGCTAATTTGTAGGAATTAAAAAGAGAAAATGAAACTAGACCATATGCTGTCTTTCAACATGAGGACTGACCCAGTTGAGACAAAGAGATATGGGAACAGTTTTGACTCTATTTGATCTTTACAGAAATGCTCTGAGTTGAATGGGAGATGTGATTAGGAGTCTTTGTAGCTCTGTAGCTGTGTGACTTTGGGAGAGTCTTTTAACATTCCGGGACTCAAAATTCATTGCATACAAAACCAGAATCAGGAGTTCTATTCTACCAAAGTTCGAATACTTTATAAACATTATTTTCCATCTTCTGTTCCACAAATCTCCTATGTTCCGGTAATACTTCCTAGATTTTATATCTGTGATGGTACCCGCTGAGGCACCTTCCTCATTATGTCAATCATACTCATAGTCACCCTTTAAAATAAGGATAGATGTCAGGATCACTCTGAGACCTTCTCACGCCCCTCAGGAGGATTCAGTTTCCTTGATACTTTTTCTATAATATTCTCCTCTTCTTGTCCTGATTTCAGCCCAGAACCTGGAGTAGACAGTGAGTCACTGACTCGGTGTCTCCGCCCCATGTCCACCACCCAGATGGTAAGCTCTCTGAAGATGAAGCCCTAGGCATCTCTTCACTCAATATCTGCAACAAGGTACTAAAGGATAGCTAATGAATGAGTGAGGCTATGTTTGTTAGGGTTGCTTAGTTGCAACCAACAGAAAGAGATTTTAGCTAATCTAAATGGAAACATAAATTTACTGGGAGGATACCAGGTAATTAAAATGGAGGACCAGCCTCATGGATGGATGGACGGAAACTAGGGCAGATGGAGAAACCAAAGAAGAAAGAACAGGGAGAATGCAGCCAGGGCCCCTCCTGCAACTCTCTTCCCACCCTTGCATAGCATTCTAGATATGAATGCTGTGACACAGTCTGGTTGGCTAGAGAGGGAAGAATATCTCAATTATTGGTCCTTCCAACTACCCCATGCTACTTCCAAAAGAAAGGATTATGAATTCTGGGTGGCTCCAAATAACAAGCATCCATGGCATACTGAGTAAATAGATGAGTACCTTGAACTTTGGGACTTATTTGTTTCTGGATCCCCGTACTTGGCACAGTGCCTATAAGTGATCTTTTCTCTTCCTGCTTAGCGCTCTGGTCTGGAATTCTTTCCAGAGAATTTAGGCCTCATTCTCACCTGCCACTGGAGAGACTGAACTCTCTCTCGAGCACTTTAGAACTTCCAGACAGTGCGAGCTCTGATCTAATCACCCCGACCATTTCCAAAATGATCAGCCTTCGTGTTTGATAAACCTGTAGAGGGGTCCACATCAGCCGTTAAGACACCTCAGAGCAGTCATCCTGGGCGGGCAGGCACAACTGAAGTGCCCTTACCCTTTAAGAGTGCAGATTTACAGTTTACAGTGCCTTTTGCCACTTCCTATCTTGTGTTGGTTTCTGAAGCTTCACTCTCCATTAAGATCAAGTTTACACAAGAGGCTTTCAGCAGAGCAAACTCAAGTCAGACATTTTTGGATGAAACCCAAAGCCCCTGATAGATAATTCACAGGTGAAGAGGATTAATTTCATTACCATGCTCCTGACACACCCCTTTCAAAGTGGTTTAACACTGCTGTTTAGTAAATGTTCTTCGCCTCCTGCTTCTGGTACCAGCCACATTTGCATATTCATCAGAAGTGTATGCACAGTATTAAACCTGATGGTTACTGCACTCCTCATTCCCGATTCCCTCTGAATGCTGTTACCTCTTCCTCTAATTTTCTCAAGGTCAGCACTTGCTGGCATCTCCCTTGGGAATGGGGAGCTCCACTGTCTCGAAGAAGCCATGTGCTGCCGCGGTGTGCACACGCACTGGATGTGACCATGTGTGACTTCAGCAAGTGTGACCGGAGGGGTGTGTGCAGAATGCATGCATGTGGGGTGAGCAGGCCTGGAGTAAACACTGGAAGTGGATACAAAAGAGCTGGTTCAGACCGAGGCTCTATTGCCTGCCTTGAAGAAACCTGCTATTTTCTTCCACCCACTGAGCTTCAACATCCTCATTTGTGAATGAGATAAATTCGCCCTTGCTGGCGTGCTGACCGCATGAGACTGGGCAGTTTGTCAAGTATGAAGTTATCTAGAAAAGTAACAAGTTTTTGTATTGATTTCTTGTTCTCTTATAAAAGAAAATAGGAGAGAAAGCCCATGCTAGTCCGTCCAGGGTGGGGGTGTGAGTTGGGAGAGGCAGAGAAAGAGACAGACAGACAGACAGAGAGACACTGTTTCCTGGCTAGCCCCCAACCATTCAAGTTATCCCAGTTGAGACCTCAGACGTCATTGCCTAGCAGATATGAGCCTTCCTATACACCCAGACTAAATTTCTGGTCCACAGAATCATAACCTATGGTAATAGCTTGCTTTTAGCCACTACGTTCTGGGGTGACTTGGGATGCCTTGGCAGGTAACAGCAACATATTCAGCTTGCTCAGGTGTTCACTTGAGGAAATGCTCACTAGAACCCAAGCTATCAGGCAGGCACCTTCTGTTCCTGGAGGGAGTGGGACTCACTTCTCAGCTAAGAAAATCCCTCTGCACAAATCCGGTTCCCACCTTGTGAGAGCCTGACAATTTCACATCCTTAATGCTGGGGAGGGACATGAGAGCCATGTAGCTGTTTTTATTTCCTTGGCTATTTTCCACTTAGATCTGGAACCTCTTAGAATATTTTATCTATTATCTCTTGGAATTTTGGACAAATCTTTCTAAATGCATAGCTACAAAATAAATAATAAAGATAACTGTTAATAACATGAATTGCCATGAAGAACGTAAAACAGGCTAATGGGGGACACAGTCACTGGGCAGATCGTTCATGATGCTTTAAAGCTAGAGCAGTCAGGGGACGCTTCTCAGGGGGAGTGAGGTTCGCACAAGGAACTGAAGGAAGAAAGGAAGCAATGCCCCCTGGGCTGAAATAATTTTCTTTCCTCTGACCTCCTACTGTCCTTCATATGCTAGGTGAAATACCTATCATAGTCAGCCTGCTCCCAGAGTTGTTTCTGTCCTTCTGGCAAGACTGTGAGAGCAGGAGTTACCTTGTTTATGTCCATATTCTTCCATGGCCTTGCATGTAGCAAGTGTTCAGTAATGGGTGGCCAATGAAATGCGAATAAAGTGGAGAGTGGAACAGACACCTTTTTCACATATTTACCCAGAAACTGTGTTAAGGCCCTTCAGGGACATACAGTAACGACATGGGAAGGGACTAAATATACCATCCATACTTTATAGCACTGTTTTAACAGTTGGATTCAGAAAGAAGACGTTGAACTCTAGCCCTATTTCTTTTCTTTTCTTTTCTTTTTTTTTTTTAATGTTTACTTATCTTTGAGAGAAAGAGACAGAGCACAAGTCAGGGAGGGGCAGAGAGAGAGGGAGACATGGAATCTGAGGCAGACTCCAGGGTCTGAGGTGTCAGCACAGAGTCTGCTGCAGGGCTTGGATTCACGAACTATGAGATCATGACCTGAACTAAAGTCAGATGCTCAAGTGACTGAGTCACTCAGGTGTCCCATTTATAGCCCTATTTCAACCAGAAAAGCCTCCTTGACTCCGAGTGCAAGTTCCACTTCTTGCCATGGCCTGTGTTTGCAGGAGCATTCATTTCAATGTTGCCCAAATCCAAGAGGTTCCCTAGCATCCTTAAAAACACAAGAATTTGGCTATTCATTCATTCCTTGTTCCATCTGCAATTATTTCTTCCTTATTTGTAGTGTTAAATCTCAGCCCCTTTTTAGATAGCTTCTTTCTTCAATTAGTATCCCTGAACACTGATGTGTTCTTCTAAACACTTACAGTTTAATCCCTAAAGCAAGATCTTGATTGATGGCTCTGGGTACTGTATTCATGATTTGCATTCTTGTCTCCAAAGATCTTCAGGCAGCCATACCTTGTGGGCCAATATTTTTCATGATATACTGGTAAGTTATTAAATCGATTTAGTGGGTTATGACCAGAATTATATTTAAATCAAGTAACAGAAAATATTATAGTATATCAGATGTAAAGGTACGCTTTTTCTGAGTCTTGTGTTTGGTCATGTGTGTTTATGTATCTCCATACATTCATACTGGGTCACAGGTCAAAGAGTTAAATGTTCGCCCAATTATACTCCCTACTTCTTTTCTTTATGACATCTTCAGTTTTTCATGTGCAAACATCAATTTTCTCTAATGCCCAAAGTGACTTAGCATGGCCAAACTGAACTCATTATCTTCTCTTTGAATCTATTCTTCCTTTTCCCCTCCCTATTTTTAAGAGTTATCCTCTATCCAGTTGTGAAAACTGGAGGTCATAAAGTCTTTTTACTTCAACCTTGAAAACATAACCGAAATTTATCCCTTTCCATGTATCCTTTTCAAAAGTCTAACCCTTAGCTCAGACCCTCATCATCTCTTGACTGACCATCACATTCTCCGTGCATTTGGTCTTCTTGGTTTCAGCTCAGCCTTGCCCAGTTTGAACTTCATTTAACTAGCTGAATGAAGTCTGTCTATATAAAGAATTTAGCTGGACCACACACATCTATTTTCTCTTCCTTTAGTAATCTCATTAAAATGAAAGAAGCAAAATGGGGCTTGATAGGCAATAAATTAGGGAGGCACTACCAGCATGTGAGGTGGGTAAGCACATGAAAGAAAGTCTGAAGGCAGCTGGATGACAGGTCCCCATCAAGCAGTCCAGTTATGACTGAGGGGAATGGATTTATCTGACAAGGATGCTCATCACCAGGCAGATCCCCTAGAGGGTTCAGGATTCAGATTTGTTGGGCAGACCAGAGAGCACGGACATGGGGGTGAAAAGAGGAACTGCCAGACAGCTGACACCCTTTTTTCCTCCTCTCCTCCCATATGCAGTATCTAATACCCTAATACCCAGGCACGTCCATTTCCCGAAAAAAGTCTATGCTCTAGACCTTCTTCACAGAGAGATGAATGACAATAAAATATATGTGTGTATACATATTATAGATATATAATACAAAAATATATGACAGAAGATAATATCTATAAAATATGAAAATTTAAAAATATAAAATGTATATTATATGTAATTATATTTATAACTTATTTATATATCTAGTTTAATTCTGGTAGTTTCTTCATCTGAAAAGTAAGGTCACTTCTGGCTCTGACAATCTATGATTTTCTCTCCCATGTGCAAATATATATCTGTCCTCTGGTCATTAAACCAACCTGCTGAATAGGTGTTTAAAAAAAAAAAAAAAAAAAAGGAAAAAGGACTGCATTGTCCCCTTGGGTTTGGCTTCATCACTGGCAGAATCCTGAAGGAATTTCCAATAATGCATTTGAACCTTCAAACCTAAGGGCTTGGTAAGCCATAGGAGAAAACATGCCCTTAGAATAGCCTTGAGTTATTCCCCTTTCTATTAGTAATAATACCATTTAACTATAATTTATCAAACGCTCATGATATGTCAGATGTTTAGGTAAATGTTTGCACATATGATCACACTTGTTATTCAAACAACTTGTAAAAGTGAACATTATCATTCTCATTACACAGAAAGGGACACTATAACTCAGCAAAGGTAAGCAACTCCACAACATCACAGAGCTAATTTTCTAAGTCAAGTCCACCAGACTCTAAACCAGTACATTCTACTGCCTAGCAGTTAAGCTCTACTATTGACTTCGAGTCAATTTCCCTGCATCTCAGTTTCCTAATCTGTCAAATGGAGGAATTTCCTGACTGCTACTACCCTTAAATTGTTGTGAAGATTTAAGATATTTAGCTTAATTCTGCCTTAATAAAATTGTATGTGTCACAGAAATGCATGTTGTAAATATAAATTGCAATTTGAATGCCTTCGGGTATACCGTTCAGAAGAATCCAACTCCCTATGACCTTATGACAAGCTTGTTTATACCTCTTGTTCTCAGCTTAGAGCCTATCGGCATTTGTATGTGCAATCCTTGGTCAAGAGATTGAAACCTTATCAAGCAATAAATACATTTTAAAGAAAAAAGTTACCAGTTTGTTAGAAAGTGTTTCTTCACCCATTTATCTTTTCTTGCCATTGGCCTAAGGAAATGGATCCTAGTTTCCT
The DNA here is from genome assembly GCF_003009895.1 of Hyaena hyaena. Taxonomy (NCBI): domain Eukaryota; kingdom Metazoa; phylum Chordata; class Mammalia; order Carnivora; family Hyaenidae; genus Hyaena; species Hyaena hyaena. The sequence continues at coordinate 3,531,021 of NW_024080637.1, read as the reverse complement.
CCTCTGGAAATTCAGGATAGTCACTGGGTTCTTTGCAAAGGTTAAATAAACTAGTGTGAAAGCACCTTGCAAGTTCTAAAAGGCAACAGAAATGTAAAATATTACTTTAACAAACAGCACATTTTGTAAAAGTTCAAGCATTATGTCAAAAAAATAAACGTAGAAACACAGGCCCCAAAAGTTTTTACACTCCAGATGTTAAAACATCTTGTTTAGTCACTTCAGCATATAACTCAAACTTCCGATCAATTTGAAACAGAATTTAAAAAATTAAATTCCATTGTATTAAAAAAATACATTCACTGGACAATTCTTCTGGACAAGTGCAAAGTTATTGTTATTTGCAAATGGCTGCAGGACTGAGTATTTACTGGGCGCCCGCTAAGAGCTGGGCAGAATCCTCTGATCCGTTCACGTAGAAGAGGCTCCCTGGGTGTCCTGATCCCTTGACACTCAGTTTTTTGTTTGCTTATTACGCTCTGTTGCTGTTGACCTGTCTCCCTCCAGGACTAGGCACTCTGAAGTTAGGCACTTGATAGTTATCTTTTCATTGGGAGCACAGAGTAGGCTGGAAAGACACTGTTAAATTCATGTTGTTTTCAGTCACAGTCTGTGATACTTTGTACACCAGCCTTAGGAAACGAATACGACACTTTCCCACTCTCCCCTGGAATGTAAACGTTAGGAAGGCAGGGGTTAGTACCTAGCACGGTTCTTAGATGGTAGGAGGCATTCACAAACAGGTCATTGAATCAGAGAGTGAATGCATGAACAATCTGTCCATCTGTATCTTCCATGCCGGACTCAGAGTGGCTTGAGGGCAAGGGTCATACCTTACAGCCATCCGCACATTTACTACCAGTCCTTCTTGTCACACAGCCATCAAACAGTGAATTGAAGGAAGGAGCACTGCATTTGTCAAACTGAATGACCTGGAAATAGTTCGTAAAGCCATGCCTGAGCAGGTGTCATACATACAGTCTTCTAAGTGAAAACCAGACTGGGTAGTCTGAATATAGCAGATAGTGAGAATTTTTTATCTTTCCATATCTGACTGGAAGTTCTCAGCATGCAGCTATGAGTAAAAAGCCCAGTTGTGAATGAAATGAAGCTCAAAGATATAGACATTAAATTCTTTTAATATATATTTATTTTTGAGAGAAAGAGAAAGAGAGAGAGAGAGAGAGAGAGAGAGAACACAAGCCAGCACAAATGAGGGAGGGGCAGAGAGAGAAGGAGACACAGAACTCACAGCAGCCTGACAGAACAGAGCCTGACACAGGGCTCAAACCCATGAACTGTGAGATCATGACCTGAGCCAAAGTTGGACGGTCAGCTGACTGAGCCACTCAGGCACCCCAAAGACATGCTCACTTTAAATCCTCATTCATTTCAGAACTTTGTCTTTAACAAAAGATCCAGCACCCCATCATGCTCTGAAAATCCCTACCCAGGAAGCGCGGAGAGCCTCGAGAGGCTGGGAGGTCTGGGAAGGCCTTGAGCCTCCGTTAGCAGCTGCCCCATGAGCCCTGGGGCTCTGTTAGAGCTGCCCACCCCACGTGTAGAAGCTGTTTCCCATAATGCAGTTTGGCTTCTCCACTCTGTGGATTAGCTAGGGCCGATTAAGTAACCAATTTATGTTCTCAGAGCTGTTTAAATGCATGCTGTGTCTGCATGATAGATGGCTATGGCCTCCTCTGATCCATCATTCCTTCCCCAGGACTTTTTCCCCCTCAAAAATAAACATAAAAAGGGAATCTAAAATAATACCACAAGGGAAACAGGAAAGTCAAATTTTTCTCAGTTAATTCTTAAGAAGTCTTATAACCCAGATGGCACGAATAATTCTACCTAGGTGAGGGCTGACAGCAACGTGGGTCCCAGGCCCACGGGAAGGCAGGGTGGCCAGGTGGAACACACGTGGGCCTTGGAGGCAGAGGGGTCTGGGTCCAAACTCCAGATGGGCAGCCATTAGCTCTTTGGTACTTGGGCAAGTCAACCCACCTCTCCATTCTTTGATCTTGGGAAATGGAGATAGAATGTGAAATTTAGAAATACGTACGCATATACCTGCACATCAGTGGCTCTAATTTGGAGTCACAAACTCAGATTTCCACAGGGGCTTGGCAGGTAGCACAGAGGAGAGGCCCCGGCCAGGTGGGACTATAATGAATTGGCAAGCACACGCCCCATCGGAGGGGTAGCTGCTGCCGGCTTCCTCTAGCTGGGGCTGATCATGTGGAAACGAGGGGTCGACATGCCAGCACGTCCCACTTTTCGAGAGAAGCAAGAATTAAACATTTTTGAAATGCAAAATCTCTTAAGCTTTAGAGGTTGACAAGGAATTTTTTTTTTTTTTTAGAAACTCCTGATTGGGTCCAGCACAACACGTAGTCATAGAATCTGGTTCCAGGTCCACCGGTTAATGGTTTGTGCCCTAAGTAAATTGTAACTTGGGGGGAAGCTTTTAGAAACTGAAAATGTCATGCTGTCGTAAATGCTTTTAGGTCGAAGCGTCATTTAAAAATACTGGTCTGTGATGAAGTGTTCACTGCTTGAAAGTGAAATGAAAACAACAACACGAATATCCCACCTCCTCACCAAAGCTAAATTTACTCCATTGAAAACATTTTTAAGGTTCTCTCCATTTTTGTGTGTGTGATAAAGTTTTTTAGGAGATGATTATTATGATGGGTAATACATTTAAATTGTTTTTCACATCCTTCCTAAGAAAGAATTAGAAGGTGGCAACACTATATTGGACTCCCTCCTTTTTAACATTTAGTTTTCCCATTTTTTTGTTTTGTGGTTTTTGTCGTCATTGTTGTAGTTGTTGTTTTAAGATCCTAGGGCTAGCAACCACTGGTTGGGGACATTCCTACTTATGTGAATCTTGTTACAGGAGTTGAGCCCATACTGGGTACAGTAAAGACAGTTGATTGCTCCTCATTACCCATTTCCCCTTCTTTCTCACAAAGAGAAAGCAACCCTCAGTTTGTTCTCTATATTTAAGAGTCTTTTATGGTTTTCCTCTCTCTCTGTTTTTATATTCTTTTTCCTTCCCTCTTCCTATGTTCATCTGTTGTGCCTTAAATTCCACATATGAGTAAAATCATATGGTATTTGTCTTTCTCTGAGTGACTTATTTCACCTAGCATAATATATTCTATTTCCATGTATTTCAACAACTCCATGTTGTTGCAAATAGTAAGATTCCATTATTTCTGATGTCCAAGTAACATACGTATATATTACATACCACATCTTCTTTATTCATTCATCAATGGACCTTTGGGCTCTTCTTTTGTCACTAGTACCTGCTGGTGTCTTTTCCTTGTACCACTCTTGCACTTGTTTACTAACGACTGCCTGAACACCTTGACACTTTTTGTTCCTCAGTTATGTCAAGCTCATTTCTGCCTCTGGGCCATTATCTCTGTTGTTTCTTCTATTTGGAAGGCTGCTTTCTCAGACCTTAGTCTGCATGATTCTTTCTCACAGTTAAGATCTCAGCTCAAATGTTAGCTCCTCAGAAAAGCCCTTCTTCGACCTACAAGTTTGAGTCCTTGCCCTAATCACTCTCCGTGGCACTTAATGTCATCTGAAATTATTTGTTGGTCTCCCGCATATTGACTGTCTTTATTATTCTTACAATAAGGGTAGGGACCTTGTCAGTTTTCTTCACCTGGTTTCTCTAGAGCATAAGCTGGCATATAGTAAGCACTCAATAGATAGTTCGACGAATGACTATTGAACATGGCACAAATATCATAGGCAATCTGTGGGATTCTACGAGAAATCCATAAAGTTCTATAAGTAATTATGGGAGAGCCATAATTGTGGTGCAGGCATATACAGATAATCTATGGGCTCCTACAGGTCACCTGCTCCAAGACTACAAATCCTTTAAGATTGTTTGTAAAGGAGCTACAAAATGCTATAGGCAGTCTGTGATGGACCCACCCTTCCACATGTGATGAAATGAGTCTACAGGGTTTTTATAATCACTTGGTAGAGAACAAAGGCAAAGTATGTCACAGACTGCTGCAGAATAAGCAGGAGTAAAGGCATGGTGGCAAAGGAAGGGCCTGGATTCTTAGGGAACAGGGCATAGGCAGGGCTGGAATGTCAGTGTGCTCCAAGTGGAGTAGACAGCTACAAGTCGGTATAGGGTCACACCGTGGAAGACTCTTAGGGTATGTAAGGGAATTCTACTTCAGATCCTCTCTCTGGGCATCAGATTCCTCACCTGTAAAATAAGCTGGCGGTGCTATATTCAGGATGCCAATTCACCAGTGGGCCATCATTCTCTCAATCTGTGTCAGTAGTAGACTTTCTTGGTGCTCTGCCCAGGCCCCACTTACTGGGCTCGTGCACCCCCTCTCCCAGCTGCTGTGAGTGTTGGCTGCTAATGACTCACAGCTGCTCCCTCTCCCAGGAATAGCCTTCCCCTGAGAAGAGCCACCTGGCTAGGATGCTGTGCACCATCCCCGCCCCCACTGGCCACAGCCAATGACGGACTGCCAGCGTACAAAAGGTCAGTCCTCTGGCCTCAATTCACGCCCCAGTTACTATCATTTGGAGTGAGAGCAAGAGGAAGGGGATGGATTAAAGAGAACTTGAGCCAAGATGAGCTTTGAAACAAGTTGTGAAGTGGGTGAGGTTTATTACTGTTCCTCCTTTTCTCTTCACTTCTATCCCCACTAAGCTACCTCATCCTAAGTTTTGTTTGGAATCTCCCTTCTTTTCTCCCAGAATTTCTTATGGGGAAGTTTATTATTATTTTTTTAAAATAGTTTATTGTCAAGTTGGTTTCCATATAACACCCAGTGCTCATCCCCACAAGTACCCTTTTAATGGAGAAGTTTAGAAGAGACTTTGAAGTCAGCCAGGCCTAGAACATGATCCAAGCTCTGCCTCTGAGCAGAGTAGTCTTGTGAAAGTCCATGACTCCGAGCCTCTGTTTCCTCATTTGTAAAATGGAGATAATAATATAGTCTTTACCTTAGCAACATATTTACGGACCTGTCTCCTCAGGCAAGAGAAACAAAAACAAAAACACATTACTGAAGCCACACAAAAATAAAAAAGATTTTGCGAAGTGAAGGAAACCATCAACAAAGTGAAAAGGCAACCCAATGACTGGGAGAAGATATCTGCAAATGACATACCTGGTAAGGGGTTAATATCCAAAATCTATAACGAACGTACACAACTCAACATCAAAGACAAAACAAACAATCTGATAAAATATGGGCAGAGGACATGAACAGACATCTTTTTGAAGAAGACATCCAGGTGGCCAAAAGACACAGGAAAAGATGCTCAACATCACTCATCATCAGAGTGATGCAAATCAGAACCACAATGAGATGCCACCTCACACTCATCAGAATGGCTAAAATTAACAGCACAAGACATAACAAGTGTTGGTGAGGATGTGGAGAAAAGGGAATCCTCTTGCACTGTTGGTGGGAATGCAAACTGGTACAGCCACCATGGAAAACAGTAAGGGAGTTCTTCAAAAAAATTAAAATAGAAATACCATATGATCCAGTAATTCTACTACTGAGTATTTACTCAAAGAATATGAAAACACTAATCTGAAAAGATATATGCACCCCTATGTTTACTGAAGCATTATTCGCAACCACCAAGATATGGAAGCAGCCCAAGTATCCATCAATAGATGAATGGAGAAAGAAGCAGTGTATATCTACAGTGAAATATTATTCAGCCATAAAAAAGAATGAGATCTTGTTATTTGTGACAACATGGATGGACCTAGAGGGTGTTACATTGAGTGAAATAAATCAGACAGACCTAGAGGGTATTACGTTGAGTGAAGTAAGTTAGATAGAGAAAGACATACCATATGATTTCACTTATATGTGGAATCTAAAAAACAAAACAGAAACAGGTATAAATAAAGAGAACAAACTGGTGGTTGCAGAGGAGGGGAATGGAGGGATGGGTGAAATAAGTGAAGGGGCTTTTAAATTAAAAAATATCTTCATAGGTTTGTTATGGGAATGAAATGCTAAACGTCACGCCTGGCACCTGGCACAGGACGAGGCACAATGACAGCCGATGTGCGCTCTCCAGCTCTCATGCGTTCTGGCAGCAGCGGGAGCAGGATCCAGGGATGCAGGCAGAGCGGGGAGAGTCAGAGAGGAGGGGGTGGGTAGAAGAGAGGAAGAGCTGTAGTACCCCACCCTCCAAGTCTAGAAACGGGGGCAGCTCAGCAGACACACCCATGGCTCTCAATCATTAACAACAACAGAAGGAAGAGATTCTTGTTTACGTCACCTTTTGCTCAGCATTGTTGCCTCCTCACTGACAAGTCAATGTGTAGACTGTTCTAGCTTCTCATACCCACCTGCTGTCCTGGGTTCAAAGGCTTGGTCGTGTGTGTGTGTGTGTGTGCACGCACACAAGCGCGTTTCTTGAGAGGGAGAGATTTGGCATGAAAAGGATAAAAGTTCTTTCCTTGACTCCACAATTGTATTTCTCATCTGAGGGAATGACAGGTTGATAGTCTTTACAGTGAAGAAGATTCCCTACTCCATTCATTAGTTTTAAAATTTCTTCAAAAAACCAGATGAGGCTTATTCAGGAGTTCCCATTTCTGCTGAAAGTTAGTGAGGGGGAGGGAAGTGGAGCTTTCTCTCCCTGAGGGTTTTGGCTGAGGAACCCCTACATGGAGGAAGACTGGGGGATGGAAGGTTCATGTGGGACCCGTCACCGGCTGCTCCCCTGTACCTGGCACTCAGAAGGTGCTTATTAAACAGAGAACTGTTGCAGCTCTTTGGTATTATGTGAGAGTCTCACCCCTGACAGTGACAGACTTGCCTTGGAAGGCAATCGCAAACCATTTTCCAAAGCAGCAGCAGTCCCTATTGCTATGGTGTTGTTACCAAGCCCAGGTTCATTGTCTGACACATAACAGGTCCTCAAAGATTTCTTTCTTTTTCAAGTTTATTTATTTATTTTGAGAGGGAGTGTCTGTGAGCAGGGGAGGGGCAGAGAGGGAGGGAGAGAGAGAATGCCAAGCAGGCCTGACTCAGGGCTCTAAATCATAAACCCTGAGACCACGACCTGTGCCGAAACCAAGAGTTGGACACTTAACCGACTGGGCCACCCAGGTGCTCCCTCGAACATTTCTTTACTGAGACACTGTTGGATTAACCATTACTTGGCCAGATGTGATCTTCATACTCTCCTTGAGCTAACTGTATGTAGGGACCTAGCACGGAATACAACTTTAGTGCAAGTACTCCAGTGGGCCCAGGCAGTGGGGTCTCAACTCAAACACCCCTGGCAGTCCTTCAAGTAATCATCTGTGAGGCAACATGTGATAAAAAATAGAGAAGAGGAGGCTAGAGATTAGTACTCAAGTATTTAGAAAAACTCGTAACAACAAAAAGATGACTACATGTTTCCATTCAGTTTCAGAACAGAAATAATTCTCCTATATCTTTAATTAAACATCTTGAGGTTGTTAAACTTTTCTACTAATTTGACAAGGCAGTATCTAAATGAGGGAGACTTCTTGCCCCTGGTTTGGAAGGAAATGAAGGCACAGTCGTTCAAGGCACAGTCTCCCCAGTAAACTTCCCCAGGAAACTATAGACCTTGGGGCTAACCAAACACACTGAAAACCTTAGGCTCTAGGAAAAGAGCAGGGGAGCTAGACACAGATATGGGTTTGAATTCAGGCTACACTATTAGCTGTGTTCTGTGGATGAGATACTCAACTTTGATGAGCTTGTGTTTTCTCATTTGTCAAGTGGAGAAATACTAATTAAGTTCATAATAACATGTGGAGTCTTTTCTTGGCTAAGTATTCATCACATATCATTTATTTATTTTTATTTTTTTATTGAACACGTTTTTTAATGTTCTATTTATTCTTGAGAGAATATTCTTGAGATATTTATTTTTGAGAGAGACAGAGCATGAGCAGGGGAGGAGCAGACAGAGAGACACACACAGAATCCAAAGCAGGCTCCAGGCTCTGAGCTGTTAGCACAGAGCCTGATGCGGGCCTCGAACCCACAAACCAGGAGATCATAACCTGCGCTGACGTCAGAGGCTTAACTTGACTCAGTCACACAGGCGCCCCCATTACGCATCATTTAATTTAATCATTACAACAACCACTCTGTGTAGTAGCTACTTTTCTGTTTTATGGACCAGGGAATAAGACTTAGGTTAAGTAACTAGGCCAAGGTCACAGAGTGAAAGTCTGTTAGACTGTGGACTTGAACACGGGCTACCTAATTCCAAAGCCGATGTTCTTAAGCGTTTGCTGCTCTGTTACTGCCCCTGTGTCATTTTATGAGAACAAGGTGACAATCTCTGTGGCATGTACAACAGAATGCCTACCCAGCACACAGACAGCGGTCACCCGTGTGCTGCTCAGCAACCCTGCTTTGGGCTGTTTATTCCAAGTCTCCATGTGGTGCGGCAACGTAGAAGGACCCTCACTTTCCCATCTTGTGGTCCAGAAAAGCCGCAGACAGGGGCTAAGCTAATGGCTGCTGTCATGCTGGGGAACCTCACTAGGGGACCCAGTGGTTTCAGGCCAAGGGGATTACTCAGTCTTCCTAGGGCTCCTAAGGGTTGCGCTACCACAGTTTTGAAGTTAACCCTTTTTGTCTCATGTCTGAATGAGAAGCTTTTCAATAATGAGACTGGGTGATTTATGCAAGGGCCATTTGTCTTCATAATAAATTTATTAAACTATCATTGCTGCTTTTTTTCTTTCCTTTCGTATTTGTCGTTGGCAGTGTGGTAATTGGTGTTTGAAGCCCGTGCTGGCACGTCATCAAAGGAGCCTGCTGTTCTGATCAAATGAAGCTGGCTTGGCAGCGGGGAGCCACAGAAGCTGAGAGGAAGGAGGAAGGCACAGGCCACAGGCAATGTGATCTTCCCACGGAAGATGTGGCCCAAGGCTTTGGGGTCTCTGGATTAACTCTTAAACCCCTTTCTCTTCTTCAGCACTAAGACATAAAGGTCTCTATCAAATCTGTTGATCTCCTTAGACAGGTATAGGTTAAATACATACACCAGGATGGTGCGCTCGCACTTCATTACGATGCGTTAATTATCGCCACCTCTAACAGCAATTAATAACAATTAAGGGTCTTATAATAACACGAGCACTGGGTGTAGCTACTTTAGAAGCTTCAGGAAAGTGGAATGGATGGTTCTGGATTACCCCAGATGGGAGAATCAATGGTATTATCTTAAAATAAGAGTATGAAAGATGGCGCCAGACTCTGTAAACTGAGTACCAAGTGCTACAGGCTGAGTCCCCCAGTGTCCCTCTAGGCTGGGGTAAGGATCCAGCCAGGGAATAAAAAGGGCTGGTAGACAGGCTTATTGGGCCCGGGGAAGTGTTTTTAAATAGTCAGAATTTGAATGCCCTTGGGCTGGACCTGCACTCTCCAGTTCCGGCACATTCCTGAGACTGCTGTCTTACCCTACTCGCCTGTGCCCTGAAGTCAAACTGATCTCTGCTCTAGGGTGAATAAAGAGTCCGGGAGAGGGCTGAGAGAAGCTTCCTCCACAGGTTGGCTGTGAGGAATGAATGAGAATTCCTACAACGCACTGTCTGGCATGTAGCAAGCACTCAGTGAAAGTTCAGCTTTTAAACAAATACAAAGAAATAACGGTTCTCATCTCCAGTGAGAGGCTATGAAGACTCTGGGCATTCATACCTTCTTCTGGAGTCTAAATGACTGGAGAGGCAATTTGGGGAACAAGGCAAGCTACTTAGCCGCTCAGGAGCTCAGTTTCCTCCGTGGTCGAAGGAGACGAATATCCAGATATTTCTACTGCACAGGTTTGTTGTCAGAGTTAAATGAAAGGATGCATTTAATAAACTGCAGTGGCTATCTTTCTCTTTTCAGGGTTTAAGGCTAAAAGTCAGGGGATCTATCAATCAGTCTCAATCAACCTGGGTTTAGTCACACAGATTAAGTTTTGTCACACCAGGAAAAACATTTTGGTTCACAAGCTTTTGGTGTTAGAGGTTACTGGGAGAAAACTCAGCTTGGCCACTTGTAAGCTCTTTGACTTTTCTAGTGACCTAAATCTGGGAGCGCAAACACCACACAGGTGAAATGGGAATGATGAAAGGAACCAATGTGGTTATATGCATGCAAAGAAACAAGGTGTGTGAAACTCTCTAGAAGCGCTCCTTACAGAGCAGTTGTTAACATGGTTAGACCCAGCTTGAAATGAAAGCTCACCTCATTCATTCATTCATTCATTCATTCATTCATTCATTCATTATTAGGCTCTATGCCCAGCACAGAGCCCAACGCAGGACTTGAATTCACAACCCTAAGATGATGACCTGAGCTGATATCAAGAGCCAGATACTTAACTGCCTGAGCCACCCAGATGCTTTGAGAACTCACCTTTTCATTGTAGCGTATCATTATTTACTGATAGTGGCATCCCTTTAGCAAGCTGAGTTTGAAATGTTCATTTTTACTTACTTTTTGTTAAGCCAAAACTTTCCAAAAAATGACACTCTGCATTTAAAAAGTTGTAATTTTATGAAATTGAGTTGCTTTTTAGAGAGCTACATTTGACAAGAGCGTATGCATTTCCAACAGCAACAAAAACTTATAAATTAGTGAGAAGTTGGTCAAGATTCATTATTCAAGGGGTGCATGGGGCTTAGTCAGTTAAGCATCGTGGGGTCAAGCCCCACATCAGGCTCTGTGCTGAGTGTGGAGCATGCTTAAGATTCTCTCTCCCTCTCCCTAGGCCTCTCCCCTGCTCATGCTTGCGCCCCTCTCCTTAAAAAAAAAAAAGATCCACCATTCTAAAATTTATTCTCTGGAATAAAATATTTTTGCCAAGGCAGAAATACTTACTTTCTTTAACGGATTGGCAGTTACCTAGGGCCAAATACATAGTCTATAGCACTTTTATTTTTAAAGAAGATTTTTCTATTTGTCTTGGAAAGTTAAGGAGATGATGAAAATCTAAATATAATATAATGTAAATGTATTTAAATAATTATAGGATGAAAGATGGACCACAAATCAAAGCCCCCTGCACGTGTTGAAGACGAGGGATGGGAAGGCAGGTACCTACCTGAGAAGGTAAATTTGCTGAGTTAGCAACAGTGGAGGTTGGAGATTGCTGGGTACACACCAGACAGAAATGGTTGACTCACAAGCAGCCAACTTCCTCCTGCCATCCCTTTCTCCTTCCTTCCTTCCTTTGCTCTTCCCTTGATGCCTCTCTTTCACAACACAGCTCTCTTCTTCTCTTCTCCCCCTCTCCCCTCCTCTCCACTTTCTCTATTTCTCCTTGTCAGTTTCTTTGCTCTATCCTTGTCTTTCTCTCCCTGACTCTGTGTCTTCTCTCTGTGTGTACCCCTGTCTCTCCATTCTGTGCCTCTCTGTATTTCCTCTTTGTCTATTTTCCTCCTTCCTCCTCTCCCGCCTGCCATCTCCTTCCCTCGACCTCATCCACGTGGTCCAGTGACAGGCCAGCTGCCGGGCTCGGCACAAGGAGTGGACAAGAGGAAAGTTGTGGCTCCATCTCCACTCTTATGGGGCTCAAGGTCTCATGGGAGAGACACGTGGAGAAACAATCACCCTGCTAGGAAAGGGAAGCCACCACACTAGAAGCAGCAAATACCCTGGGAGAACAGAGCTTAGCAATGGCTGGAGAGCAGAGGGAAATTAAATAGAAGTGAAGCTTTAAGGTATATCTCATGGAACAAAAAGAAGTGACTGACCTGAATGACCTGAAGAGATGGCAATCATACGGTTTAAGGAACTGTGAGAAGATTAGGTCAGGTACTGTTTGATTAGAGGAGAAGGGGAGTTGAGGAGAGAGGAGGGAGAGGAGGAGAGGGGGGGAAGGTACAGGATAAGAGGAGAGCGGGTATCCGAGGAGAAGGCCTTGGAGCTGTATACCAGTCCTGACTACAAAAGTCCTAGCTTTTGGATCTCACAGACCAGTTTAAAAAACTACATCAAGCTCTTTATTGTTTAATTTACTTAAAAAATTATTTTAAATTTATTTATTTATTTTGAGAGAGGGCAGGGGCGCCTGGGTGGCTTAGTCGGTTAAGCGTCCGACTTTCACTTAGGTCATGATCTCGCGGTTCGTGGGTTCGAGCCCCGCGTCGAGCTCTGTGCTGACTGCCAGCTCAGAGCCTGGAGCCTGTTTCAGTCTGTGACTCCCTCTCTCTCTGACCCTCCCCTGCTCACGCTGTCTCTCTCTCTCTTCTATAAATAAATAAAAACATTAAAAAAAAAATTTATTTTGAGAGAGGGCAGAGAGAATACATGAGTGGGAGAGGGGCAGAGAGAGAGGGGAGAGAGAATCCCAAGCAGGTGTTGCACTGTCAATGCAGAGCCTAATGTGGGACTCGATCCCACAAACTGTGAGATCATGACCTGAGCTGAAATCAAGAGTCGGACGCTTAACCGACTGAGCCACTCAGGTGCCCCAAGCTGTTTACTTTAGTAAATAGAAGTCGTTTTTGAAAAAGTCAACTACAAGCATCTTACTTTTATGAAATAAATGACATTTAGCACCGAAACTAATAAGAGAAATAATCAGAAGAAAGGATATTCGTTTAAACGGGATCACTTAGATTTTGGTACAGCTCGCTACAGGGTCCTTTTCTCGAGGGCAGATTTTATTGTCCACCGGGATCACTACTCTTTCGTGGACCTGTGTGTGGGAAGCAGGACTGCATGCAGTGTCAGAGATGTCATGCTTGCAGTTGGGAAGCAGGGAGGAGCTAGCAAAGGTTTCCAGGGAGAGGAGGGCCTTCTGCGCTGATTGTAGGAATGCACAGATCAGGGAGGCCACTCCTGGCCACCCTGCTGTGTGTTCTGGGTCACAAACTATGGACCTACATTTCCCTATCTACTTCTAGGGGAGAACCACACTCACCACAGTGGATGATGGCGGTGGCAATTAAAATCACTAACAGATATAAAGGCACTTGGAGACTTATGGAGACCTAATTGTAAGAAACATTAATATTAGAGGGAGGTCTAATCTTAAGATTTGATGTTGGGTGCAGACAGGTGGTGAAAGGACCACAGAGCCATGCAGGGGCGAGTGGTCAGGTGGAACCTTCCTATGACTCTTAAGCACCTGTATTCAGCTACCATGGTCAGAGCCACTGCTACATGCCAGGCTATCTGTTAAGAGCTTTTATTTTTATTGTTTTCAATGTTTATTTATTTTTGAGAGAGAGTGAAGGAGCTGGGGAGGGGCAGATAGAGAGGGAGACAGAGAATCCAAAGCAGGCTCTGCACTCTCAAAACCTGACCTGGGGCTAGAACTCACCAACCATGGGATCATGATCTGAGCCAACGTTGGATGCTCAACTGACTGAGCCATCCATGTGCCCCTAAGTGCGATGCTTTATTATCTACTTAATTCCTTATAACCACTTTGTGTGATTATTATACATAACCTTATGTGCTTGTTTAGTGTTATTAGACAACTAGTAATGAGAAAAGCAATGCTTTTTTTTAACCACTATATGCCCAAAACCTAGTCATTGAATGGTGCACAGTGAGTTAACATTAAATAGTTTTTAATCAAAAGGAGTTTTGGAAAATTTCATAAGAAGTAAAGGACATTAAGTAAGATTCTAGCCCAAGGCTGATGGCACAGCCCATGCTTGTAACCTTTATGTACCTGTGGCTCGTTCTTCCTCTCCTATCTTCCTCTACCTGATGTCAGCTTTGTGACCCTGAGCAAGCCACAGTTTCCATGGGCGTCAGGTTCCTCATGTATACCAGAGGAGAACTCTGGCCTTGTCTAACACTCCAGCCGTGTTTTAAGATCCAAGTCAATGAGTTGGCATGTTAGAAGCATTTATATGTTGTGTAATGTGCTGCCAAGCTTTAGCTAATACTTTAAGAGGTAGGTCGAAATTACAGTGGGAAAACAAGGAAATGGGCAATTCAAATAGGGACAGAAACGTGGCAGCTACTGTGGCCGTCTGAGTGAGCACCTCCCCACCCTTTCCTGTCCAACCTGTGAATGATAGCCAGTCATCACTCACACACTCACTAAGTGGTCACTCTGTATCAGGTGCGGGACCCTGAAAATATTGAAATGAATAAGGATACAATCCCATCTTTTCCCCTAGGAAACTCATCGCCTGCTGGGGAGACAGGTACATTGAAAATTATTATCAAACACCTGTCTTATTTGGCCACATATGACCTCTCTCCTACTCACCCATCAAAATGTGTTTTACTCATCGACTATTTTTGACCAGAGCATTCACATCTGCAACCTATCATTCCTCATTTGCTTCTGAATGTTACAGCTTACTGATTATTTTACCTGGTACTTTTACCATATTAATTTTACCAAGTTTTACTCTTTCTATTTCCAGTTTTTATTCTTACTTTTAAAAATATTTTCTGAGCGTCTTTGTGTTTGAAGAGTTTCAACTTTGTCTCAAAGCAATAATTACATCTCACATGGATATCGTGTGTACTGCGTGCCCGGTGCTATTCCCAAACTGAATGCACACTGACATGAGTTCTTACAAATTGTAAACCTTTAAATAAAAACACAAATGTATACAAATGCACAAAATTATGTAAGTGATCAAATCTTCAGAAATATGTCTAATTCTTATGAAGAATTCTCTGCTCCATATTGCACAATACAAAAGTGACACATTTACTGTTACGCGTTGTAGAAATTCTGAGCTTATTTGAGAAAAGATAACATAAAATACACCAGAAACACATACATTTCTTATAAATGGCCAGGAGCTATTTGTGCCCTGCCAGTATCAATATTTATAAACCGTTGTGGATTTCACATGACCCCTGGTTGGAGCATTTATATGAAAACCCCCCGCCCTATCATTAGTTAGAGATACATGCCTGGGTCCTCACAGCATAACAGAGGCGGAGGTATGACAGGTATTAGTGGAGTACTATAGGAATGAACACAACTCCATTCAGAAGGAAAAGGAGGAAGGGTTTTGGAACATTATATTAGTTTGCCAGGGCTGCCATAACACAAGATCACAGATGAAGTGGTTTAAACAACAGAAAATTATTTCTCATGCCTCTGGAGGCTGGGAGCCCAAGATCAAGGTGTCTACAAGTTTAGTTTTTTCCTGAGGACTCTTTCCCCTGCTTGGAGATGGCTGCCCTCTTTCTTGGTCCTCATATGATGTTTCTCTGTGTGATACAACCCCGACGGCTCTCTGTGTGGCCAAATTCCCTCCTCTTAAAAGGGGATCAGTAAGAATGGGTTAGGGTCCACCCATGGCACCTCATTTAGCTTTGATTTTATATCTTTAAAAGTCCTATCTCTAGATGTAGTCTCATTGGGAGTCAGGCTTCAGCATATGAATTTGGGGAGGGGGGAGGACAAAATTCAGCCCATCACAAACAGCTTTAAGACTTGGCTCCAATGTCACTCCCTCTGGAAAGCCTTCGTAGATTTTTCCAGGCAAGGTTAATCGAAGGGATTCTCATATCGTACTGCTTATTCCTCTTTATGTCATGTGCTGCGCTATATTGTAATTATATTTTCCCCCGGCTGTACCCGTCCTGTCCCCTGATCCTTAGCCTGGGAACTCCCCAACTGGGAGACTGTCTTCTTCTCTATATTCCCATCACCCAGCAGCGGTTAGGTGCAGTGAGCATAGCAGGATTTTAAGATAACTCATCAGTGAAATCAAGACAGACTGTTTTAGGTTTCTCAAAAGAAACCAGACGAGTATCTCCAAACCCACTGGCCAGAACGCTGCAAGTCTCTCAAGTTAAAGGCAAAATGTGACCAACTTTAAGCCCAGATCCAGAACCGAGGCATACAGACATGAGAAGCAGGGCTGAGGGGAACTGGCCGGGAACAGAAGCACCGAGATCATGTGGTATCACAGGAAGAGCCTGAGTGCAGGAACTAGACAGCCTAGATTCAAATTCTGGTTTTGTCACTTATGGGAAAGCATTCAACTGCTCTGAATTATAGCTGGCTTTATAATAAGATGGGATAATATGAATTAATGGGTAGAAGTGTCTGTGAAGTAAAGAAGCCCATGTAGAGAGCCTACTATAGGATCTGTTACATGGTGGGTGACTGACAAGTGATAGAAACGTCCACAACCAAACGGTCGCAAATCTTTTGAAATGCCGCCTATGTGGTCAGGACAGAGCTCTACAGGTGGGTGCCTCAAGGACCTGAAAAAACCCTAAAGTGATTTGGAAACATTTGACCTGCCAGAGGGAGGCCTTCTAGATCCACCGTGGCATAGAGAAATTGTCAGAGCATTTCTAATGTTGAGGTTTTCCTTTAAAAATTTACATTAAGCCTCCTTGGAGTTCAAATGAAATGCATTCCCATGATAATACTCAGAGCTTAACGCTCATAACATTTCAGAATAAAAAAAATCAGTTCTGTGTTTACTTTGTGCTTATTAAACAGAAAAAAGGTGAAAGGAGCAAACAGAAGAAAGACAACCAAGATTATTTCCAATTTCTCGAGATATCCCTTCCACCTGGATGCTTTGATAATGGCATGACAGAGAGCAAAGTCTGCGGCTCCACGAGGCTCAAAAATAAGAGGGAGAAAGTCACTCAGTTCTGACATCCAGATGTTTCACTTGCATAGTAACAAACAGCTAAAGGATCAGGTATCAGAAGAACTGACTTCAGATTTCAACTGTCTTCATTTCCATAGTCCTGCTGGATTCATAGAGTGGGGGAGACCTCGAGAGAGTCATCCGGAACTTTTGTAAATGTCAAAACTCCTCATCTTGGTTGTTTCTGAGAATGACGGAAGAGGAAATTTTATAACCTATCACAAGAGCCCATTCTGGTACTCGATAATGCTCACCTCAGGAAGATGCCTCTGAGAGCTAAGTGTTTCGGCTGGGAAAAGATGCTGGTCATTTGTTTCACCTGAAGCGCAGATAATATGGCATCTATTTATATAGCAGTGACTGGGTAACTTACTGAACTGAACAAGAGACAGTAAAGGCTACTCTAGCGTTAGAGGACAAAGAACTGGGTTCAAATGTCAGCGCTGGCACTTGCTAGCTGTATGGCCTGTGCCTCATCACTTCACTTACTTGAGCACCATTTTCCCCATTTCTAAAATAGAGCCTTGGCCCTGAAAGCATGCTGGGTACTCTACGTGAGGAGAAAGTCTAGAATACTGAATTGTGGTATGACAGTAGTCCACTGTGCTGTTTTTAAGTCATGAAATATCCACATATTTGTTGGTGTGCTATTTTAATTTTAAAAAAATCTTAAATTCAAGTTATTAATATCTGGAGAGCAAGATCAATGGTTCAATTATTCAACTTATATGAAAAGACAAGTCTAGACAGCTCCAGGCCTGTGTGAATAGCAATAAGCAACTACATTGTGGTCTTGCAAAGCTCCTATTGAAGGAATAATTATGACTGCACTTCAAAGAAAAGAATTTCTGAAAAGTAGAATATGAATGTGCTAGCATGGAAATGAGTCCAGGTACTCGTGCATCAGATTTACCAAATATCTATGATGAAAATGCAGAATACAAAGGCATATCAAATCTTTTCTTTGGGTCTGGGGTGGGAGGTGCACTCCTTATCAGTGTAAAATCTAGTCTTTGTTGGGGCAGGAATGGGAGAATCAGTTGTTCAAACAAGAACTCCTTGTAAGTATCAGAGGTGCCTGGGTGGCTCAGTCAGTTAAGCATCCTCTTGATTTCAGGTCAAGTTATGATCTCATGGTTCAGAGAATTGAACCCTGGGTCCTTAAGCATGGAGCCTGCTTAAGATTCCCTCTCTCTCTCTCTCTCTCTCCCTCTCTCTCTCCCCCTCTCCCCTGCTGTGCTCTCTCTCTCAAATAATAAAAAAAAGAACTCCTCATAAATATCAAGTATGAGATAAAATTATTTGAAGATGAAATCTAGATTAAAATATTTAGGGTTAGCCCCTATGTATCCTCCCTCACCATTCTGCTGAGTGGTCAGAAAATCACCTGAAAGAGCTTTTTCCGCACCAAGAAAAGCTTGCACAAAAATATGTTGGCAACCCAATGATGTCATTGATCCACTTTATTTTTTAACTATCACATTTTTACAAAGAGCAAACAATATTTTTATATTCAACTTCCATAACTGATTAGGTTTTCCTGAGTTATATGCTTTTTAGTTTATACTTTGAATATTTATCTTAATGAAATTTTATTTGCCAATAATTTATGTTATGGTTAGAATGTTTATCTTTTGTTAATTTACATATTCCCCATTGTTTGTAACATATTTATATGTTTTTGTATTTAAAGCACATTAAATAGTTTCCTTGAGCTTTTCATTTTATAAATTCTGTGCACTTTCAAAATAAAATATTGATAGTATGTAAAATAAATACTGAAATAACAGAATTATTATCTTGCTGCAGCATTGTAATCACTAAAATGGAGTTAGCCATACTGAAATTAATATGACATTGGCCCGAGAAATGTACCAGGACTCAAAGGAGGGGTCACCAGCCCAAATGAGCAGAAGCAAAGGGGTCTGACTTTTCTCTCGAGACTGGTACTTTACCTGCTTGATGTTGGCAGGATAGAGGGCTTTCTGGTAGACCTTAAGCAGATATTAGCATTAGGAGAGCTGTCAGATTTATTGATCAGGGAAGTGGGACAGTGTGATGTCAGGTAGGACAAATACTCCACTGTGGTCTTCTGAGGGAATGACCTGAAGGGGGTAGGAGATTATGGTCTGGAAGTATATGGGAAACAGGGAGGCCAGGCACCGAATCTATCTAAGTCACAGGCCTGCAGTAAAGATTGAATATTTGGTAATCTCTGAGGACTCCAGATTACACACCAGGAATTATTATTATTATAAGAGGTGGCTCAGTGAAGTGCTGCATAGCTGTAAAACCCAGAGCAAATCATTTAACCTCGTGTGATTCAATTTTTCCATCTGTACAATTTTGTTAGGAACAATGTACATGTAACTAACACAATGGTGATGAGAAGGATTTGATTAATACATGTGAAGGGTTGAGAATAATCCCTAATAGGGACGCCTGGGTGGCTCAGTTGGTTGAGCGTCTGTCTTTGGCTCAGGTCATGATCTCACAGTTCGTGGGCTCAAGCCCCGCGTCGGGTTCTTGTACTGACAGCTAGCTCAGAGCCTGGAGCCTGCTTCAGATTCTGTATCTCCCTCTCTCTGACCCTCCCCTGCTTACGCTGCCTCTCTCTCTCTCTCTCTCTCAGAAATAAATAAAACATTTAAAAAAATTAGAATAATCCCTAGTACATGTTAAGAGTTCAGGGTGCTATTTGCCTCTCCAGCCAAATTATTAGGATTATTAGGATTATCATCTGAAACCTAAGAACTCAGCATATTCCAAGTGAGAGAGTGGTAACAGGAGAGTTTTAAAAATTACAGCACTTGGGGCGCCTGGGTGGCTTGGTCGGTTAGGCGTCCGACTTTCGCTTAGGTCATGATCTCGCGGTTCGTGGGTTCGAGCCCCGCGTCGGGCTCTGTGCTGACAGCCAGCTCAGAGCCTGGAGCCTGTTTCAGATTTTGTGTCTCCCTCTATCTCTGACCCCCCCCTGCTCACGCTGTCTCTCTCTCTCTCTCCTAGAAATAAATAAAAAACGTTTAAAAAAAAAATTACAGCACTTAACTTGCATTTTAAAAACAGAAGTTTATAACCATAATCCAAAACATCTGTTGACAATATTAATTTATAAAAATATACAATGTAACACTACTCAAGTGTAAATTATTAGCATATAAGTTATGAAAGATAAAGTTTTATTTAAAAAATTTAAATCTTCTCCTAATGGTATTGTGCATAACTTGGTGTGAGTTTACCATAAGGGACTTCTAGTTTAATGTGGGATTACCACCACAAAGGGGAGATTTCAGTGTCCTCTAGGAAGCTGAAAGCAAAAGGAGGAGTGGTAGGACTTAGCAAAACATCTAGGGTGGGATAGGTAGGGGGCCCCGAATGCCAATAGTGGCGCACCAGTTCACCCTGGGGGAGTCCTCACCTGGATGGGGCAGAGAGAGGAAGGTAGGGGCCGAGTTGAAACAGTGGAGCGAATAACTGGGAGGGGGTAACAGAAAGGAAAATTAATTCTTTTTTGGGGTAATGTTTATTTATTTTTGAGAGAGAATGTGTGAACAGAGATGCAGTGAGCCTGATGTGGGGCTCGAACTCACTAACTGGGAGATCGTCTGAGCTGAAGTTGGACACTCAACTGACTGAGCCACCCAGGTGCCCCAGGAAAACTAATTCTTAGTTACAACAAGAGGAAGCCAAGAAGTAATGCCTGAAATTGACAGCAATAGAGGTATGCTATTTAGAAATACGGAGTTAAATAGCAGAAAAATGGTACAGGAAAAATGTTGAGTCTTGGAGCACTGGATCTATGAATCATAGGGGATTGCTATTTTTCAATAGGAGTTGTAGTACTATTTGTTTTAAATGTATTACATGATAATTCTTTAAAAAGTAAAGCAAATAGAATATATTTGATTTAACAGTAGTTATCATTATGGTCTGTTAGATAAGAATAAAGATACGATCAAAATAGGAAAGGTTAGCCATCACCTTTCCCTAAAGCAGACACTAAAATCCCTAAAGCGATTACTCAGTAAAGGTGCTGGGTCTGTATGTTTTACAGTTAAAAATATCATTCCCGAAACCAGCCTCAAAACTGTGTGCCATGCATGCCAGGAATGGAGCTCCCTAATCGAGCTCTTTGTCACTTCCACTGGGGCTTCAAACAAGGAGCAGGATCTAGAGCAGTTGTGTCCTTGTGGGGAGTGGGCCAGCCTGGAGGTTGGGAGGGGGGAAGAGAAGTGACACTTGCCTAATATACTGGCTGTCAAGTTTGAGCCTGCATCAAAACCACCTGGAGGGCCTATAAAAACAGGTGGGTTGTTGGGCGCCATCCGCAGGGTTTCTGATTTAGTGGGTCTGGGGCACAGCCTGAGAATCTGCATTCCTTACAAGTTCCCAGGTGACACTGATACTGCTGGTCCCTGGACCACGCTTGGAGAACCACTGGCCCAATACCAAGTGTACAGCAAGTGCAGGCTACACGGGACAGGCTGAGGGAAGAAGCCTGATCCTGGAAAGGTGTTTGAATAGGCATTGTGCTGTGAGGGGAGGGACGGAGCAAAGAATCTAGGTGCCCTATATATTTCTAAGGCTGGCATTGTGAAGTCTTTTAATAATCTTTCTAGTAGAGCCCAACACTCCACTTTAAAGAAATGTCTGTTTCTCAGAATTCTAATAGTATGTGCCCAGAATAGAGCCTGCCAATGAAAGTCTGAAAAATAGATTCAATTATCCTTCTCCACTATTGACCTAAGCGGTGCCATTCGGAGCAGCGAGAGAGGGTGAGTGAATCACACATACATTTTACCAGGTATCTAAGAAGAAAGAGGATAGGTACAGAGCAGCAGACCTCATTGGGAAGAGACTAATCGAGATGATGTTTTCTTTTAAAAATGATTAGGTCATATAACATTTGTCAATATTTTTAATCAAGAAATTAATTTGCTTTATCAGTCAAAGCTTTCTGTTTCATAAGGGTCTATGGAGATGAGCACTGCAAATATAAACTTAAGGTGAGTCATAGTTGAGACCTGCTGGACCCGGAGGCTAATTTAGGCAGTTCATGTATAAAGGCAGAGAAAACGAAGGTAAGGAGTGTCCGGCCTCCTACCAGCTCTTTGAGGGAGATGGCTAACAGTTGACTATCAGACTTTGAGGTCAGGGAGTTATGACCTTGGACAAGTTAACATCTCTGAGCTTTGGTTAACTCATGTGCAAAGTGAAGATAATAGTGTTCCACACATCACAGTGTTATTGGAAACCTTTGCATAGTATCTGGCACATGGCATCGTGCTAAAAGGGTATGAACTATAATAATAGATAAAAAAACAAGCTCTTTGAAGTCAGATTAGGGTTCATATCTCGGCTTTCACTTAGTAGTGACTCCCTTAGGCAAGTTATTGAAACTTTCTAAGGCGTAATTGTGTTAAAATGGGGATAATAATATATAATCTTCAGGATTAGTCCAAGGATGAAATGAAAGCCAGTATGATAGTATGCATATCCCTTGGCAATATTAAACACTTGGCAAATGAAATTATCACTACATATATGCAATCTTACTCTGACAAATATTAGTTTTCCTCATCTGTGAAAACAGAACAAATATCAACCCTATCCTCTTCCAGGTTTTGTTTTAGGCTGAAATAAGATAATGAATATGAATGAAATTTCTATTCATTTGTTCCCTCATTCAACAAGTATTTATTGTGCATCTTTTGTGTGCCCAGACTATTCTAAGTGCCAGTGATACATTTGTAAACAAGCAAGGATAAAAACTCCTGCCCTCATGGCGTCTGTATTTCTGCCACTAGAGTGGAGGAGGGAGATGAAGACACAAACAAACATACAAAGTAGGGTAGTGGAAAAGCATTAGGGAAAAGTAAGGTGAGGTGAAGAGGATCGGGCTGAGGTGGAGCCAGCTGTGCAATTTTGTGAAAGATGGTCAAGGAAGAAATAACCATAAAATGGCATTGAACAGAGACCTGGAGGGCACAAGGGGTGAATCAGACAGATGTCTGGATGATGGTCCATGTGGGGTGATAGTCTAATACTTCTGAGAATGGAACATGTTGGATGTGTTCAAGATGCTGTTAAGGAGCCCAGTTTGGCTAGAGCAGCTAAGGGAGGTGTGGTGAGTACGTCATGGATCACATGGGAATTTGCAGGCCACATATGAGGGACTGAGTTGTATCCCCTCAAATTCATATGTTAAAGCCCCAATACCCAATGTGATGATATTAGGAGATAGGGGCTTTTCTGGAGGTAATTAAGGCTAAATAAAGTCAAAAGGGTCAGGCTCTAATCCAATAGGACTGGTGTCCTTAAAAGAAGAGCTATCTTTGCATGTACAGAGACAAGGCAAAAGGGAAGGCTTAGTGAGAAGGCAGCCGTCTCCAAGCCAGGAAGACAGGTCTCACCAGAAACTAAATGAGCTGGCACCTTGATCTCAGATCTTCTAACCTCCAGGACTGTGAGATGATAAGGGGCCTTTATTTATGCCACCCAGTCTGAGGTATTTTGTTATGGCAGCCCCAGGAAACTAAGAACAATGCAAAGGCATTTAGAAGAGCAGCCACTAGAAAGCTTTAGGTAAGGATGGGATGTCTGAAAGGACAGTTTTGCTTTGGTGTGTTAAGTATGAGGGGAAGGTTGAAAGCTAAGAAATAAGGTGGGAGGTTATTACTCTAATCCAGGAAAACGATGGTAGCTGCTCAGACCAGGGTGGTAATCATAGAGAGGGGTGAGAAGGGGCTGAATTCTGAATGTAGGTCAAAGGTTGAGTCAGCGCAACATGCTTGTGGATGGGGGATGGAGTAGGAAAGAAAGGGGAGTGACTCTAGGGATTTTGGTTGAGCACCTGGAGGACTGAATTGTCATGCACTAAGATGGGGAAGATTGTGGAAGGAGTAGGTGGGGCAGATAACCAGACTTTGGTTCTTTATTTTTGAAGTTGGAATTGTCTAGCCAACATCCAGTGGAGATGTCTCAGGGTGCAGATGGAATCATGAGTCCTAAGTTGGGGAGAGTGAAGGGGTGGGAGATAGAAATATGGAAAATATTAGCATATGGGTGGCATGTGAAGCCATGAGATAGCATGATAAAATTCCTAAATAATAAGATGTTCAATCTGTATAAGGATGTGCATAAGCAGGTTGGGGTGGGATATCCTTCAATATCCAGCAATCCCACCTATAGTCTATCTCCTCTGTGCTTTACTACTAAAATAACATGCCATTTTCAAATGGGATAAGAGAGGATATCTACTCTTTGTTAGTCCTCTGAAAACTGACCATTTTACTCTCTCCATAAACTACAGGGATGTCCCAGTTGCCAGATCTATCCATAGGTTAGCTTATCAGTTATTCCACATTTAACTATGTGTTGAGTACTGTGCTAGTAATTGGGGAAACAATGTGTTGAGTACTGTGATGGTAACGGGGAAACCATGAAAAAGATCCAGCAGCATGTATTTTCACCACAGTGTGCTAAAGGTGATGACAGAGATGTGCACAGTGTATCTTGGAACCCCTGGGAAAGGGGCCCTAAGTCATCCTACTGGAAAAGCAGAAGCCTCCTATGGGAGGTGCCGTCAGGCATGGGTTTGAGGCAAAGAGTTGGTATATGCATGGTATGTGCAGGGGTGAGTAAGATCGCAGGGCTAGCCTGAGCACCAGCACAGAGAGGAAAGGACAGGTTGGTGTGCATTAGGACCATAGACAAGTCAGGGGGTCGAGGATACCAGAAGATGCAGGTGTGATCCACACATGAATCTGGGGCTTCAAATCTCTTGGCCTTCAAATTCCTTCTTATGGAATGAGTGGTTAACTACCACCTTGCAGGGATGAAGGGTGTGAGGGGCTACTGATTGGCTGTAACAGAGGAAGTGTCTGCGGACTAGTAATTGGTGTCAGAATCATTTTAGGAAATAACACCTAGAGGGCGAAATTACTGTGTATGAAGGAATCTTCATGTATTACTGACAAAAGCAAAATATTACAAGGAAACTGACCTTTAACAATATGGAAATGACCAAATGAATTATGGTGGATCTACCTAATAATAGCCCATTCACTCAGTAGAATATTACTCAGTCATTTAAAGTGATTGATATGAACAGTATCTAGCACCATAAAAAATTCTTACAAGTGAAACAAACAAACCAGGCTTTATATTTATATGTATAACCTGATCACAGTCATATATAAAATATGTCTATGTAACGACTGAAAGAAACACACCCAAATGATGGATCATGGTTATTTTTTTTTCTCTAATTTCTTAACATCATGTAATATGTTTAGTTTTAAAATTGAAATTAATGACAAAAAATAAAGTTGTTTACAAAAGCATGATAGTTTTGTTACTTTTAACTAATAAAAAAATAATATATACGATAACTTTATCAGAATTAAATGAGGAGCTAAAAATCAGTATTTATTTTATGTACTTTTCTTTTTATGAAGTACAGGTTTTCAGCCGTCCTGGGTGAGGAGTGTCAGATCACAAGGCTGGGACCCGCTGAGAAAGCACCTTCTCTGAAAGGGTGAGCCAGCCACCACTCTTCTCCAGACCCTGGCTCACAAACCTTCCTTTTTGTGCTCTAACTTTAGATCTGGCCCAAATACTGTTCTCATGACAACTCAGCTTAGTTTTGACCTGATCACAATAATCTGCCATGTTGGAGGGAAGAGGCAACAGTTCAGGATTATCTCCCATTTTCTAATCCATAAGGATTAAAGATACAGCTCATGCTCTCAAAGAATCTGTCTAATAACTGAGGAAGACACCAAAGAAGGTAGGGAATGAGCCTCTGAAAAGAGCCTGAAGAGTAGGTAGGAATTCACTACATTTGGTAAAGGCAGGATAGGGCGTTCCAGGTAGAAGAATACAAGCCTCTGTGTGTGTGTGTGTGTGTGTGTGTGTGTGCGCGCGCGCGTGCGCACACGTGCACACACGCGTATGTGTGTGCTCCTGCACGCTGAGAGGTAGGGACAGCAGAGAAGATTCTACAGATGAGTTTGGGAAATTAAGACAAGGCCAGATTATGAAGGCCTTTGAAGTCTCCATTAAGGTACTTTGCCAATTCCCCGAGGCAAAGGGGAACCACTCACAAGTTTTCAGCAGAGGAGTAGCCTTTTTACATCTGTAATTAGCAGGATACAGGACAGAGTAGTTTGGAAGGAGTGAGACTAAAGGTTGAGCACTTACGGGGCTCATAGGACAGTGTGACCTTGGACAAAGGTAATGGTAGCTGGGATTCACTCTTTTATTAAACACACGCCTTGTGAGCATCTGCTATGTGCCACGCGTTGTGCTAAGCACTGGGGTTGTACTGCAAAAGGGGAGACAGATAAGGTTCCTGCCCTCAGGGAGCTTATAGTATAATGCACTGGAGAGGGAAGAAAATGTTTCAGTATATTCACAGGCAGGATCAATAGGTACTTTTAACATACCCTTCAGTGCTGAAAGGACAAACTCTATGAAGTCCAGCAGAAGTCACAATAGATAGGCTATCTTTCCAAAGCCTACAAAATTCATTCTCTTAACTGCAGCTAAAAGAAAAGTTCCCAAAAATATACTGGAGAAGACAGGCATTATGGGTATGGGGTTTCTCCCTGACTTGTGAAGTCTGAAGCTCGGGTTTGAATAGTTCCATCAAGGGCTACAGTGGATAGAGTCCACAAAAGCATGACAAAGGACACGGTAGAGGCTTATGGGCAGAAGAAGAAGAATGGAGAAGCAAATCACTTGAGTTTCAGGCTCCGCTCTGCGTGGCATTTGTTATGGGATTGAAACAAAGTTACTACTTCGCTTGGAGACTCTAGTTCCTCATCTGTCAAAAAGGAAACTGAAGTAGATAATCTCTGAGATCCCTTCTAGTCCTAGAATGTCCTGATCCCATTTTTGTTTCCTGAATTTTCTGAATGAATGAGTGTATTTCCAGGGATGTAATGCACTTGTATTCACATTTTTTATTTAAATGTATTACACCAACCTATAGTTCTATAACCATGTATACTTTACCAAATACTTTCACATGCATAGTAACACTTGCTCTTCCCAGTCACCTTTGACTCCCAATTTTATAGGTGAGGTAATTGCAGCTACATGAGCAAGAGAGAGAGGGAGATACAAGAAACCAAGTCCATACAGACAAATGGCGAAGTGAACGTTAAGTCAGCCTTTTAGTTCCAAAGTGGTTCTTTTATCCACTTCAAAAAGCTCAATGCATTAACCTGAGAGCCTATTCCCCTGTTCTAATCAATCTGTTTAGGATTTAACAACTCAAACAGGATATTAGGTAAGTCAAATAGGTTCAGCACCAAGAAATCAGTAAAAGAGAAGAATGACTACATTTTATTGAACCTAATTTGTAAGCCATCTGGAAGCATTACCTTCAATGGGACATCCAGAACTAGTGTCCTCAGTGAAAAGACGCTGATAAATAAAGACACCAGCACTTCAGTAACATTAAATCCACGTGTTAAACACAGAAAGGTGAAAAATCTAGGGGCACACAAGCTCTAGATGGTCTTTTTATTTCCCCTGGTAATGTTCACAGGAAGATACATGCTTGGCCTCAAGAAAATTACCTGTCAAATAAAATTCCTATAGAAATTTTCTTTGAAAGAATCATCATGCAGCAAATGGAGACACTCACAATATTTGGTGCCTAGGTAGTTTAATCCTGGTGGTGTGCATTCAAACTTATTTCTGGCGTTAGTGAGTTTCACACAACTCTTAATTTGAGTCTTAATTTTCTCATCTCTAGCCATGAAAATAATTTCCTATTAAGGCTGCTACAGGGGCAAAACCAGCAAAGTGAGACAGTGGGGTAGAGGTGGGGGGTGGGGGTGGGGTTAGTTCACCGCAGAAAAGCCAGCCAGCAGGGCTTTCTGCTTTATCCAAGACTCGGCCTCATTCCCTTTCCCAACATTATGACATTCTTACACTTGACTTTGGCTATGTTCTGATTTCTCCATTGGTGTATCCCAGAGTTCAGTGGTTTAACTTTCTCCCGGTTTCCTCTCTGTGTGGTTCAGTCCATTCTGGATGATCTTTGAATAATATATGTGTCAGGCACATGTGTCTACAATCTGTTCAGAACAGATCTTGCAAAAGTCTATTTGTACCCAAATGTTCTCCTCTACCTCATCATTATCTAGCATCCCTGTTTCTCTCCCTCCTCTCCAAGAAATCTTCAGGGACCATCGACTCAATTGTGGGATCTGAGGCTTAGGGGGGTAGTGAGCAGATCACAGATTTCAGCCAGGCAGGTCTAGTTTCAAGTCTTAGTTTTGCAATTTACCAGCTGTAGGACTTTGAATAAATTGCTTCACGTCTCTGATCCCCTTAACATTTACCTGATGGAGTAATGATAGCTTCCTTACATATCTAGGTTGGGGTTTATCATCAGTAGCATATGGGGGTTCTCAGTCATTCTTTTTTAATCCTTAGAGTTAGATGTTAGAAATAAAGATTCAGAAAAAAAAAAAATCCAAAGAAACTATGGACCAGGCTTCATGGAACATTAAGGGTGAGAGAAGAATGAAATAGATCATGCTAATTGATTTAATAAAGAATTTCCCTGTTCCCTGAAGGATACAGACATGCTCACAAAGGATTGTTGCTGGTCTTCTTCACCCATAGAAAACTGATTCTCTAATGCTTAGGTGTCTTCTGTCCTAAGCTGGGGGACCTGAATTGACCAGATGCCCTAGCACACCTCATTATGCTTTATTGTGCCACTCTGAAATAACAAGATCCCCTTCCATGGGCCTCCCTTGATTTTAGTTCTTTGCTTAGCCCTCTTGGTCTGGGCTTGCTATACATCCACTCCCTCCCTCAAGCCCCAATCTTCCCTGATCAACCCTCAGTGTCTTCTGGTTCAAATTCATTTTCTCCCCAACACTAAAAATAAAAAATCCTCATGTTACAACTCCATCCGTTGCCTGGAGATAACATTCAGCTCTTCACATGCAGACAGACCTCCTCCAGCTGTGCCAATTTAATCCTGTTCTTTTGCTTCATTCATTTTGAATAGGATACCTTTGGCAGGTGAGGTGTTACGAACATCAACGTGTTAAATCTTCAGTAAAGTAATTCTCCTGGGCATTTTTCCCCCATTTCATTTTGTCCAGGATGCTGTCATAATGATAATGTCTACTGATATTTCTAGGCTTTCCCCTTGAGTTCTTTGGCAATTCATTAATACCCACACCCAACCAACAAACACCTTCTTGATGACCCACCACGTACCAATCATTGTGCTATGGTATTCATTTGACCCTTGTGAGAAGCCAGGGTGAGTGAGTGTGTGTATGTGTGTGTGTGCACACACGTGTGTGTGTGTGGTGCATGTGCAAACATGCAGCGGGAGGGAAGGTGGCCCAGATAGTTCTACAACTTTGTTGTTCAGTGAGAAATGTGTGCAGGGGAGCAGGATGAGGCTTGGCCACAAATGTGGCTTGCAGCTGTCAAACACATCCTCCACATCTTTATCTGCAAGCCATACACCTGCCAATTAGTGAGATTTTTTTCTAACCAGGTTTGTGAGCTCATAATTGGTTGTCTATCTCACACTTAAAAATAGGATGTTCACAGAGCCATCTGTCCTACTCACACGGAGACCCTCCTCTGCCAGAGATGATGGAGAGGCTCTTTTCTTTGAATGGACATCCATGTTATCCATTCATAACAATTTCCTTTGTATGTTCTTGACGTCATCACTTGGTTGCGTCACTTTGTAAAACTCCCTTTGTTGAAACTTTGAGTTCTTTTTTGCAGTCATTTCAATAATAGGTTGTTTTGTCATGTTCTACTTTTTGCATTTGATTTTTTGTTAAACTCTGGTTCACATATGAGAATTTTTAGTCATTCTTTCATATTTAAGTGTTTTGCCCTTTTTGGTCTGCTCTGTAGTATTTTTTATAAGTGATTTTGAAATATATGCCCATCTTAACCGGAACCACTGTTCGCTCAATTTCTTCAACCTACCTCTTCAAGAAACAACGTAGGCAGAAAGTTACTATGGTAGACCTTGATCAGTGTAAGAATTTACGTTACGACTATTTCAAGGTATTTATTTTCATTAAAAAATAAGAGTGCCCTGATTTGCTACTCTCTTGTGAATTCTAAAGGTTTAACATCTGATCATAATTGGCATTTCCCTAACCTAGGTGTGAGCTAATCTGAGACTGGGTACACAGATGTCAAGAACAAAGGGCTCAAATATCCATAGCTGGTCAAGGATCACTGGACTCACAGAGGACCTGAAAATAGCAAGTTAGCTGTTAGTGTACCTGTTTTACAGCTGAGGAAACTGAGGCCATTAGAGAATACAGGACAAGCAGATATAGTCAGCCCTTTCTGGTGGCAGAAAACAAGCACAAGTATTCATATCCTAAGTAACATGCTTCCCTCCACATCACACTGTACCTTTTCAACATTCAGAATCAAGGTATTGTCTTCACAAAGCATGGGGAGGATGAAGAGGAGCTAGGTCTGGGGAAATGGAGTCATTACAAGAACCTCTCTAGTATATTCACATTTATTGGGTTAATTTCATGAAAAGTCTGATTCTGAAGCTTCAAAAGATGAGAAACCAGACAGAAAAAAAAATTCAGTGGGTGAGGTCACAGCAGCGAGTTTGTGCCAGCATTTCAGGTTGAGAGGGGCAGAAGTACTAAGGCAAAAGTGGGATATATCCTGGGCTGAACAACAACATTTTTAGATTATGAGTTTAATTTCTTTTTTTTTTTTTTTTTTTACATGACAGAAAGAGGAATGGTTGATAGGAGGTAGAACAGGAATGGGCTTCCTTGTGAGTAGAGAATTTTGCATTCTAAAAAGCTTATGAGCAGCTGTATTAGGTGGGTATCAATCATGGAAACAGAAACAAGCAATGTTAGATGTACACACAGAGGCACATATATAATCACCTAGTGTTTGGTTCTGTTCCTCTGAAAATAAATCCTATATATATATGTATGTGTATATATATATGTATGTATATATATATGTATGTATGTATGTATATATATGTATGTATATATGTATTTATGTATATGTATGTATGCGTATATATATACACACTGTAAGTACTATATACAATGCAAAATAAATATATATGTATTATTTATTTAATAGAGGAGTTTGGCAAGTGATTGTGGGAACTGGTTAAGCAGTTGTAAGTCTGTTGAATCATGTCTGATGATGGGGCTTGAAGTCCACTGGGCAGGCAGTTAGGAAGGAAAGATGAGCATAAATGGGGAGAATCGGGAGCAGCCCGGAACCCATAAGCATGCACTGAAACTCCATGAAAACGAACTGGAACCTTGGCTTTCACTGCTTCCCAGCTTGTCTATGTGATGACCTGCTGTAGCTGGTGCCTTTTCTTAAGTAGCTAAACACATGGAAGAGGACTTGGGACGCAGGAGGAGGATATGGGGAAAGGAAGAGCAGCTGTGGCCCCACATGCTGTTTCGTGCTGACAAGGTGAATCAACAGATCAGCAACAAAACGTGAGCGGCAGAGTGGCTGCTGCCTCCCCTCCATCCTCCGATCTCCCAAGAAACTCTCCCATGGCCCACCTAAAACTGGAAACAGCGGAAACTGAATTCTGAGTAAGGTAATTCAATGTAGCCACATTGGCATAGTACGAAACCACCATACTATGAGGAATGGATACTGTATCTGGGGCAGGGTTGACTTAGGGAAGCAGCTCAGGGAGCCCAGCAGACATTCTGACTGTTCAGCAGCCAGCCCACTGACTGGCCAGGGAAGGTTCCCTGTGTACCTACAGCCTTAGCTGCTTTCAATGCCTTCATCATTAGGGATCTCTATTTTCTAAGCCCAGCCAGAGTGGGAGAGGGTCTTTCTAGTGTCTCTCTTCCTCGTGGCCAAAGATCAACACATCTGCCTCTTCATTTGAAAGATTTATAATGGCATGTATTATTATTATAAGCAACAGTGGGTAACATTCATTGGCACTATATAACATGGCAGACTTTTTCACATGGGCTTTCATTAAATTCTTACAACAATCCTGTATGAAAAGTATTACTGTTACCTTAAACTTACTGATGTGACGATTTAAGCTTAAAGAAACTGATCTGCTCAATGTTAGACAGCTGTTACACGTTGGAACAGGGATTCCAATCTAAGACATTCAGCTTTGGAAAGCAACACTACAGCCATCAGAAATACCAGATAAAGAGAACTGCCATGTGGCTAATAACATGTTTAAAGTTTTTACAGCTGAACCCCCTGGTATCAAGAATCTCCTACTTTCATCCAAGTTGAAGAATGTGTGATTTTATCAGAAGAGGAAAAGTAAAAGGGTAAATAGATCTGAGAAAATAAACAAGTAGGCAAACAGGAGACACTAAAGAGATGAATTCAAAAAGGAGGAAAAAGAGGAGGAAGGCTAGGGAGAAAAAATGTTCCTGTCTTATTACTCTCTCACTATGATGACATGATGGCTCTAAATGAATTCAAATGGACACATCTAGTTAACACAATAAAGAAAGAGCCAATAGCTCAGTTATGTCAACAGGTGGCTTTCAAGCAATTTTAAAGGTACATGGCCTAAAAGCTCCAAAGAACACCAAGGAATGGGGGCAGTGGCTTTAGCGGTGATTTAGAATTGGGTCTCCAGGGATGCCTTCACTGCATGCTCAGGATGGGTCACTATAGGGTTGGCTGATGAGAACATGCAGGCAGTCCTTCAAGTCTACTTCCAGGAGACACCATCAGCACAGAAAGAAGCCTTGGAAAATCACTGAGTGCAAGCCGGTGTCCAAAACACTGGTTGCTGAGGAAATGTAACAGGCCAAGTGTGCAGCTCCCAAACCAGCATCTGTAATCTGTGGCTGAGCAGCTATGGTTCCGTGTGGCTGGGAAAAGCTGTTTGTACAATGCCCACACTCAATCCCCTTCTCACCCAGCACAGTATTGCTCATCTTTTGAGGCACCTCCCTCTCAGCGCTGTCTCCAGCATTGCTCTTCTGGACTTATTTCTGTCTGGTCTGTATGATAATTGCTTCCTTCTCTGAGCAACTTGAACAGAAGGACCGTATCCTGCATTTCCCCACATTTCTATTAATAACATTCCAAGCACCTTGGGAGCGTTCTACAGCTTAGTCACTGTGCTGCACCCTCTTCAAAGTGCACACCACCCTGACTATGTGAAAGCCTAGAATTCCTTCCTTTCTCTCAGAGTTCTCTGTCCTCACTAACCCTGCCCTAGTTCATCTCATCATCATCTCTGTCTGGGAAAAGATGAATAATCTTCAAATATCTTTCCTACCACCTTCAATGTATGATTTGTCTCTGCTTCAAAAGCACAGGACTTTCTTGAACTGAAGACAGGCTCTCAGGACTTCTCCCAGAGGTGAACCTCCAGGGCTCCAGCTTCCTCCGAAGCTACACTTCACCTTTTTTTTTTTTTTTTTTTAACACCACATGAACAGTTTCTCCCCAAAGCAGTGCTTCCTTCTTTGGCTTGTTGATCCGCCCTTTCTAATTTTTTTTTTTTTATGTTTTATTTATTTCTGAGAGAGAGAGAGAGAGAGAGTGCGCCAGAGCATGAATAGGGGAGGGCCAGAGAGAGAGGGAGACACAGAATCTGAAGCAGTCTCCAGGCTCTGAGCTAGCTGTCAGCACAGAGCCCGATGCGGGGCTCAAACCCATGAACCATGAGATCATCACCTGAGCTGAAGTCAGACACTTAACCGACTGAGCCATACAGGCATCCTTGATTCACCCTTTCTAATTGAACTGGCCAAGAGGATACTTCAGAGCCCTTAAACTTTGACCCACAGATGAACACAGACCACTGAGCGGCCTCAATGTTTAAAAATCAAGACTTTCAAGACAAAATATATCAATAGGCGATAGACACACCTGTATATTTCTATCCTTCAAAGCTCTTTTCAGCACACTCTCCTTAGTAATCACATAGAAATATATTATTATTCCTATTTTGTAAACAATACAACAGAGGCTTGGAGCACTATGAGGGCTTGTGCAACATCTCAACCAGCTGATTAGTGGCAGAGTTCAAGAATAAAACCTTGAATTCCCAGTCTAGGTAAGGCACACATCTGAGAAAGCTTTTACTCCATTATTCTGGGTGTTTACTGATTTTAAACTTTTAAGTCATCACATATCTATATATTTTCAACCTCTGTCTATAGGCAGAATGCATTAGAGAGATTTATTAGACAGGCAATCTAGAAAAGATGACTGTTTTCAGAAGCTACTGCTCCCCAGTCCTCCTTAGGTAGAAAACCTTAATTTGTCTTTCCAAATTCACTCCCCTTCAGAGAATAGCTTTGTGGATGGAAAAGCAATAATGAAAGACCAAACTCAGTCCAGCTGCAAATGATCAGCCTCTTCTCTCCATTATGGTAAATTACAGGGTTCCCCCAGGTCCAAAGTTGCTTACATGTCTGGGGAGCTCTTCTGAATAACCTGGCCAGCTACAGGGGAGAGCGTTTCCCCTACCCCACCCCCTCCTTCACATTTAACTCTACTCATTAGAGGAGGCTAGGGCTGCAAGCCAGGTTAACTTGTCAATAAGTCACCAAGGAAATGCAAAAACTGACAGCGAGGAGTCTCAGCTCCCAGCCTTCTCCACTACAGGAAACCTCACAAAACAAGTTTCTCAGCCTCCTTGCCAGGTCACTTAAATGAGGAGTGACATTTGAGTCCCTGAGAGTAATTAATTTCCTCTGTCTCCAATAGTACCTCATATTTTTAATGAATTTTTACAAGTCTCCGATCCTCCAGCCTCTCAGCTCCCTCCCTGGTCCCGCTGTTGTTCCCCAAGGTCCCATAACGAATAGCTCATACTCCTATTTGCCTTGCAAACTCACATAAACTGGAAATGATAAATACATTATCTGGGCTTTTTAACGGACCATTGTTTAATTTTCTATGCTTGTCTGGTTGGGGAAGAGATGAATATTACCTTGTGGAGAATAAGATTTCTATTTCATTTAAGGGGGGGGATGGGGGTAATCTATAGCAGGAAAGCAACACTCTGTTCATCCTAATAGGCAGTGCTAATTAAAAGTGTTCAGAGGGGACATCCATCTACCAGTCTGTGATTCATTCAGCATTATCCCTGGTAAACAAGAAATAGATACTGCAATGAATGCTTCTAATTTGTCAAAAGAATAGGCATTTTCATTTGTGCCTTCTCGGCTCTCCGTATGAAGTACAGATTTCAGTGTCGCCATCATTTAAAAGTTTAGGACCTCAAAATAATAGTACCTGCTCCTTAAGCTCGTAAATCTCTGAGTCTGTTTTCAATGTAGAAACATTTATCTTATCTACATAGGTTTGACTTTAGTTTCAACAATTGAAAATGCTTCCTTCCGTGGGTAAATATATTGAAACAGAGTGCGTTTCAGGAGAGCTAATATAGTTGTGTTTAAACTGAAACCATTATGAGACCACTTACTGGGAGAGGCTAAAACCCAGGCAGGAAAACTTAAAACTCCTAATGACACTTACTAGGTAGTTAAAGAAAAGAAGAAAGGGATCAATATTCCTTTTCTTTAAGCACAAACACAAAGTAGACCAGAGAAAAGCGATCCTAAACTCCAATCCCCAAAGGCTCCATGAACCATCCAGGGTGTTTTAAGGAGGAACACAAAGCACAAAGCCGTCACTTGAAGAGGACTCAGAGACATTTGTGAGCCATTTTCCCAGAGAGCCATTTTCCTCCTACCAGCGAGTCAACCAGCCTCAAATATTTACCTTTGCGTTGTGTGAAAGGGTCCCTCAATCATGAAGATTTAGAGTCAGGGTTCACCACCATGTCTTGCTGAATGCTGAAAACAAATAAAATAAGATGTTTAAGAAAGTAAATTATTATTTAATGGTCTTAGTTTTCTTTCCTCTCTTTCATTCAAGAAACATTTCCTAAATCCCTACCATATACCAGGCACTGGAAATACAGAGGTGGACAAAACAAAAATCGCCACCACTACCACCACCAACAAAATCACCAAATCAGCCCATTTTAAGTACTAGGCAAGAGGTGTTATACAATGCTTCCCAGGTAGGGGGAAGTCGGGATACATGTGTGTGTGTCTATGGGTATGTCTTCCTGAAAAAACGTGTGTGTACATATTCCCATGCATATCTACACAGACACAAAAGAGTGTAGGAATTCTTAAAGAACTTCTCCAATTTGTAATTCATCGACTCTTAAAGGCTTGAGCTCTTGCCTTAATATCAGTAAAGAAGAGGGCACCAGAGAAAATGTCAAGAATCTTAAAAGTGATCATACCCTTTAATCTGTTATTCACCATCAGGATTCCTTCTCAAGGAAACAATCATGAATGCAGGCCAATATTTATACAGAGATTATCATCACAATGTGATTTGTAAGAAAGAGACGACTGATACAGGAACGATATAGTGTCAGTATTTGTACATAGAAGAATATTAACGCACACATAAAATAATTTTTAAAAATGTTCAGGTTATGAGAAAAATATATATTAAATTTATTTATAAAATTTGAGCTCATCCATGTAGAAGTTGTTCTTGAAAAATGTGCCAGCTGTTAAGAGTGGTTCTTTGTAGCATGATCATGGTTTTTTTTTCTCTTGTCTTTATGTTTACCAAGTTTTCTACAATCATGCATTATTTTCTAGATAGCAAATAAACATACAAATAGGAGTTTCAGGTGCGACATTACCATTTGTCTCACTTTTCTTCCACCCCTCAATCAAAAGGGGAAACTCCATGCTTCCCAATACCAATTCCATTCAACAGGTCACACTGCACTGGGGTTGTCCATTCCCACCTCTGCCTCTCTCTACAGGCTTATTAACCCTTATTTCCCAGGAAACTAGTCCAGAGTTGAGTTCATAGTCACCACTC
Organism: Hyaena hyaena; assembly: GCF_003009895.1. Classification (NCBI taxonomy): domain Eukaryota; kingdom Metazoa; phylum Chordata; class Mammalia; order Carnivora; family Hyaenidae; genus Hyaena; species Hyaena hyaena. The sequence continues at coordinate 3,494,501 of NW_024080637.1, read as the reverse complement.
AATTTCTGCTGCACACATGCATTCATGAGTGAATAAAAGACTTAATAAGTGGAACTGACTTAACAAAAATTACATTAAGCAAAATGCTCATTCAAAATAACTGGTGACAGTAAAAGTTAAGTTCCATTTGGATTCACTGAAGACGGAAGAGGAGGGAAAGCAGAGAGATAACAATTTTTCAGGCAAGACAGTGAAACCAAAAATAAATAAATAAATAAATAAATAAATAAATAAATAAATAAAGCAAAAATAAAAGAAGAGCCTATGGTTTAAAAAAAGAGAGAGAAACTCAACATAATGGAATATCACAGCCTACTGATCTTCCAATATATTCCAAGACCAAGAATCTGCTTAAGGCAGGGATATTTATCTACTAACAACATCCAATTAAGGCAACTCAGTTATTTTACATGTTTGAACTTACATATACATACACTAAGTAGACACTTGTTATTAGTTTTAATCAGCAATGGCTGGTTAACTTCCCACTTAAAGGGGAAAAAAAAAGCTAAGAGATAGATTATTATAATGTTTTATTGTAAATGAATTCAATTTAGTTTACTCATAAAACTAGTGAAATATAGCCAGGATATTAAGTTACAGTTATATTTTTCCAGAGGTAGATCTGCTTTGAATCTCACCTTTCTTTTAAAGAGATGGAAAATCTTGGGCAAGTTATTTGACTGCTCTCAGGGTCAGTTTTCTTACATATAAAATGGGATAATAATAACACCAACCTGGTATGGTTAATGTGGAAAACAAATAAAATGAGAGAAAGCATGGCATTCAAAATTGACTTCAAGCTTATGCCCTTTTACATCAATACCGATCTTCCATTTCATTATGTGCCATTACATGTTGAACACTGCACATAAAGGATCTCATTTCAGCCTCAGAATATTTGTTATGAGGAGGTGCTATTTTTCTACTTTAGAATCCTTTTTATTTCTGTAATGTTGGTAGTAATGTCCCCTCTTTCATTTCTGATTTTAGTTATTTGAGTCTTCTCTTTCTTCTTAATCAATCTGGCTAAAAGTTTGTAAGTTTTGTTGTTCTTTTTGAAGAATCAACTCTTGGTTTTGTTGAGTTTCTTTCTTTTAAAAAGATTTCTATTTTATCTCATTTTTCCACTTTATGAGTGTGAAAACTGAAGCCTGATTTTAAAGAGTTATTAAGTATCCGAGTCAAGATTCAAGCCTAGAATGTCAGATTCCAAAGCCTAATCTCATTAACTGCTATGAAAAGAAGGCACTGAATCTGGGTTTGTATCTTTTCTTTGCCTAACAACAAATTTCAGTTTACAATTTTGCTATGTCACACCATATTATTTGATATGTTATGGCGTGAACTTTATTTCTTGCCAGTCACACTTAAGTGCCCTCCTATTTCTTTTCTTATTAAATATTTCAAGCATGAAGTTGAGCACAGACATAATTATAACCAAAACTTATGTACTGCCACCCAGCCTGGTCAGATATTACCATCCTGTCATATTTGTTTCAAATATTTTCTCTTAAAAATAAACATTATAAATATAAGGAAATTATCCCATGAATTCCTTCTTAATTCCACAAAAATAACTATACTTCTAAATTTCCATGCATGTTTTTTTGCTTCTAATACATGCTTGCATCCATAAAAAACATAGAGCAATGTCTTACATATTTTAAATTTTTTAATGATATCCCACTGTAGGCATCCATTTAAAGCTTATTTTCTTAAATATGTTTTAAAGGTTTTGCCACTTTGATAGAATTGGCTTAAATTCATTCATTTTAATATTTAGATTGTATTTTGTTATGTGTTTATATTGACTTAATCATTCATATTGGTGAACATTTGGGCTGTTTCCAAACTGAGCTAAAAGGAGTACTGCTGTAGTTAAACTCCCTGGATACGTGTGTGTGTGTGAGATTTCTCTATGGTGTATGCATCTTCAGAGTTATTAGATGTAACACATGGCCTCCAGTGAGGTGGTAGCAATTCATATTAATCCAGCCTGTTTTCATAGCGTTGCCAACATTTGGTATTGCCAGACTTTAAAATTTTTCCAAAATGATGGATATAAAATATCTTCAATTTTAGCATGCATTTCTCTGATTCCTAGTGAGATTGGACATTCTTTTGTTACTTTTATTTCATATTTTTGTAATGATTTTTTTTGGCTACTTTAACATATGCCTATATATTTTTTTCTATTGAGTTGTTCTAGGAGGGAGACAACATACACTGAACATCTAGGAAAGCAGAATGTCTCGTGTGTCATACGGTCATAGGTGTCATGAAGAAAGCAAAAGCAGAGTGGGTAATGAAGGGGCTGAGGTGCAACCTTCAGTTCAAACAAGGTAGTTAGGGAAGACCTTACCGGGAAGGTGACATTCAGCAAAGTCCTAAAATTGGTGTGGGCATAAGCCATGGAGAGAAACCGCAAAAGGGTAAAATGATAATATTTAACCAAAATATGTAGTGGTACCTCTGAATATGTTATAATTGCATTCTCTATTAATCTGCATGCTTGGGATGCAATCCTTTTGCAGCTATATAGGTTCCAACCATTTCTCCCGGTCCAAAGCTTGTCTATTTTGTTTAAATAAATAAAAAAAAAAAACATATAAAATGTCCAAAATGTTAATGGAATGCAATCTATTACTACTTCCTTTAAAGTAGGTGCTTTTTTATTTTACTTTATTCATTATGTCCTTTCCTACCCCTGGGTCATAAAGTCATTCTCCTGTAGTTCATTCTAAAGTTTTTAAAATTATGCCTCTTGCATTTAATTTACTTGGAATTGATATTCTTTACGTGGTGTCAGGTTAGGATTCAGTACATTTTCTGTGTATTTATTCATCCTCCTTGTACCATTTATATCTTAGTCTATGATTTCTGCATTGATTTGTAATGATGTATTTACCATGTACACAGTTTTCAGTCAGTATAGTCTATTTTGGGCTCTAGATTTTATTCCATTGGTCTAGTTTCCTATTCTTGTATAAACCCATTCTTCCTTAATTACTATAATTTTATCCTAAATGTTCACAGTTGATGGGGCCTATCCATCTATCAATCTATCCACATATACCTGTATCTGTCCATCCATTATTATCATGCATAAATATCTGCTGAGACCCTAATTGTGCCAAATACTCCTTTGATCACTGGAGATTCAAAAACAAACTAAATGGATATTTCTGCACTCATGAGCTTCCATTCCAGGGGATGGAGACAGGCACTGAATTAAACAAAACAATAAATATAAAATATGCTAGACAATGGGTGCCATGAAGAAACATGACACAGGAGAAGATCATTCAGCAGATTATGATCCAGGTGTTAACACCTGATACGACAAACTGAAAAATCTAATGGGACAACAACAATGACAAAAAACAAAAACAAACAAACAAAAAACCCAAAAACCCTCTTCTTCTAAATATACACCAGACATCTAGAGTTTGCAGAAAAAATAAACAATGCTCATGCCTGAAATCTATTGATAATTACAACTTTTGGTGAAGAACCTCTACCAATGAGGGATGGTGTATACAATTGTAGCCTTTCCTTGCCAGACTGTGACTACATAGGAAAGTCTATTTTAGTCACCTAAAAGAGGTGTGGGTGCACATGCAGTCTGTCTGGTCTTTGACAAGTGACACAGGATCAGAATGAGACTGATGTTTGTCAGCTGGACAGTATGGAAGCCTGGAAAAGATTCTGCTTTTGGAGATGTGGGAATAAGCTCAGACCTCTCAAACAAAGCCTCCAGAAAAACATCAATGCTTTACAAGCTGTCTGTAGGTATATTACAGCTAAAATATAATATGCACTATCTTTGCTACCTTCCTCAGGTCCTGGAGTAAAAGAGCCAATGGGTAGTTGCTTTTTCAAGGTTTTTTTTTTTTTTTTTTTTTTGTCAGTTTTTCCACCTTTGGCAGTGATCATTGCTACTCCGTACGAAACTTAGTATGTTTTCTCATCAACACAATGGGCCCTGTGTGGATCTGAACAAGTTATTTCACCCTTCTGAATTTCAAGCTCCTCACTTTAAAACGGGGTAAGAATACCTAATTGCAGAATTATTGTGAGCATTAAGTACTATACTGAAAGACCTTAGTATGGTGTCTGCCCCGTGGTAGACACGGAAAAAATGGCAGTCCTTATAATTAGAGTTGTTTTATAAATAATTATAGGCATTTGCCAAAACTCTCTAAGACATGCCCAATTTCTGACATCTGCTTGGGTCTAGAACCCCAGGCACTCTGAGAATACAGAAGGTAAATACATAAATTAGGACCACAAGTCCCATAACTGGTCCCAGCACTTTAACACTGCCAACACATGAGGACTGCTTAGTCCCACTGCACGATCAACAAGTTAGGGCCACTGCACTTGCACAGTCCCTGAAACTCTACAGCCAGTTGGATAGGGGTAGCCAAGATGGGTATACACTAATTATATCTACGACGAACACAGTGGGGTTTGCTAATTTGCATGCAGCCAATCATAACAAAGGTAACACCCCTAGGGGAGCCAATCTCGGTAAAGGAGTTTCTACTACAGAGTGAGAGGGTCCTGAGCTTGCATAGCTCCCACTACAGGACCCCCCATCCCACATTCCTTCTCCTGATGTTCCAGCCAGTCTCTGGCTAGAGGTCTGGAAGTTGTTTTGACAAGAACCCTAATGCCAGATGCAATCCGCAGTGACAGTTTAGTGGCAGCCAGGATAATGGCAGTATCCATACCCACAAGGCAACTAGTGGGCCAGCAGAGGTACCCTCTATAGGTTTAGGGTCTTGTGACCTTTCACCTCTACTCCAAATAAATATGTTTCTGTGTGTGGTGTAATTAAGTATTAATGACAAGGAAGGTGCTCAGTCAGTTAAGCATCTGACTTCTGCTCAGGTCATGATCTCACAATTCATGAATTTGAGCGCTGTGTTGGGCTTTGTGCTGACAGCTCAGAGCCTGGAGCCTGCTTCAAGTTCTGTGTCTGCCTTTCTCTCTGACCCTCTCCCACTCGTGCTTGCTCTCCCTCTCTCTTTCTCTCTCTCTCAAAAAATAAACATTAAAAAAATTTTAGAGACATTAAATACTTTTATGCTGGATGTTTCTTTGCTATGGTGAGTAATTTTATAATAAACAGAAATCATTGGAAAAATATCTCTGGTTGGGTTCTGCTTAGTACATCAAAAATAGCAGATGAATATAATATAGGTGATAGTCTTTGACCCTCCAACAGCTTTGACAGACTGATTCACTTATTCATTTATCCATCTATCTATCCATCTACCCCTTCATCCTTTCATTCAATAAATGTTTACTGAAATGTGTTATATTCTAGGCATGGTTCTCGGCCCTGGTGATATAATGGTGGTCACAGTTAAAAGGGGACAGGCAAGAAAATAATGACAAGAGACTATGAGTAATTCTCAGATGAGAAAGGATTGGCTTTTAAGAGAGAGCACAGATAGGGGCGGTCTGAGAAGGAAGTCCATGTACTTCACAGCAAAGCCAGTTAAAAAACCCACACCAAACCAAACCAATCGAAAACTTTAGTACTATTGTCCTACTTGTTCCAATGACTCTAGGTCATCTGGAATCTCTCACCACTGCTCCTGCATCTCGCAGTGCTCCTGTGGCTACTGCCCGTATCAGTCTTCCCATCACACTCCTCGCTGTGCTCTTGGTCTTGATGGACTATGGGCTTTTTCAACTGTGACTTCAACACTTCTGTGCACATTTGTTTCCCTCATTCTCTGAAATTCACATTCTGTATAGTTCGGGTAATACATTAGCTCGGTTCTCTGGGAGACCTACACCAACCCCTTTCAGTCTGATGAAGCAGCCTATCTCTTGAATAAATTCTGGGGAGGTTCTTGAGCAAGAGTTCCTTTGCGCCATGACCTGATATCTCCGGGTGCCCCTGGCGGCACAAGGACCCAGCACAGAGTTGACTGCCACATGTGTTGATGGCTAAAATTAGGGGCAGCGGGGCAGAAAGTGGATCTGCTGACACCACAGTTAGACAAGCTTGCACTGAGGCTGTAAAACACCCTTGGAGGAGCACACCAGTAAATTGTCCCACTAATTAGTTTATTATTTCATTTGAGAGATCAAATACATAAATAAAATTAATAAACCCTGTAGAATAAGTGCATCACTGGAAATAAAAGTATTTCTCAGGTCATTGCCTTAAATACAGACATTACATGTTAGAATAATGTTAACACAAGAAAAGCAAATCATGCTGCCCTGTGGGCTGGAACGTACCAGGGGCAGCTGGAGGTTGGGAGGGGCTGGGTGGTGAATCTCGGGATGGGTCAGAAAACATGGATGGTGTTCTTTATCCTTTCACTACCTTCAGTGTGACCTTGATCAAGTCAATTCCCCCCCTACTCCCACTAATGAACTCGTTTACTCATGAGTAAAATAAGGGGGTTGGATGGTGTCTGAGGTTTCTTCCAGCTATGACATTTTTTGATTATGGGAATCAAATGAAACCAGACCTGGATTATTATGAAGTTAGTCAATCAATAATGCATAATGAAAATGAAATGGAATCTAAGAATTCATTGTAATGTGAATTTGAGAACTTGGAAGGAACTTAGATAATATTTAACCCAACATTCACCTTATAAATAAAGAGAGAAGGGGACAGAGCTTGCATTCATTGAGGGCCTATTATATGCTTAAAAAAAAAACACCCCAAAACTCTCCTAAGAATAGTCATCCACCAACCCCCAAAAGCCATAAGCTCAGAGAATAAAATGTGGCCAAATCCACACAGAAAACACCAAAATGAGGTTTCCTACTCCATAGATGAAAACTTTTCCACCAAACTGTGTTTGGCTCCTTCATCTCTTATTGGGACCCCAGGCCAGTTTGTTCATTGTCTGGTAAGTCACTGGACTCTTTAGAGATACCATGGGTGGTGGGTCCTGTGTGGCCATTGTTGACCATTATAGTGACGTTACCAATCCCGCTTTACGTCTGCTAACACTGTAATATCACTTTGCAATTTAGAGTACCTGTTTAATATTGAATTCGACCTTCCTAAGTATTTGAAGAAAATGTCTTTATCTCTTCAAGGTATTTAAATAGACTAGAGATAAGAAATGACTTGTCCAAAGTCCCACATTAGTAAGAGGTCAAGATGGAATGCAAAGGATATCTGATCTCAGATCATCAACTTTTTCTACTAAACATCAGTAACCTAAACATTTATGACTCATTTTTTTCTGATCTCACTACACTGCATGATACCCTACTTTGTTGATTATGTATTTTAAATTATCTAATAAGAGTTGACTATCTTTCCCTCCCAATATTTTCTACCATATGGTTTTTAAAAACCACAACCCATTATTCAATGTTGAATAAAAGTCATATTAAGACAGATCTCAGAATATACAAACAACCATTGTTGGGGTTAATTTATATTATTTTATAGTATGCATGTAATTAAACCTCATTAATATGAAAGTCTCCTTTGCTGGGGTGCTATGTACAATTTTAAATGGCTAATTAAAATAAACAAGAACTGAGAGAGAGCAAAGGCTGAAACCAGAACATGTATGCAATTCTCAAAGGTCAATATTTAATATAAATGTAAATGCAAGTGTAAGTTGATAGGACAGGGGTTGGGAGAAAGCAAAACCCATGAAGTCTTAGAGTCCATGAAGAGGCAACACAGACTAGTGAAAACTATACTCCTCTGGAGGGAAATAGGTATCAGTTGTGCAACTTTTGTGTGAATTAGAAGAAGCCCCTCAGTCATTCTGAAGCTCAGATCCCCTTCCCAAAAATGAAGCTGTTCTGAGATTAAATGAAAGAATGGATGTCAGCCAGGGCTTAGTACACGTAAGCATTTGGTAGTTCTATTAGGTCCTTGAGCCCCTGCCTTCACATCTTTAGTTGATCTAGAAAATATGGCTTTGTGAGAACAAAGACAAGTTGATGTAGACAAAGTAAAATGTTGATATTTTTAAAATGAAATTTTCTCTAGTATATTTAAGAAAGAAGCCATACATAGTATATTCAACTAACTCTAAGATTTATAAATTGTAAACTATCTACTCGGAAATTTGGGCTCCTAGCACACTGTAGATATATTTGTCTTTCTTTCCTAATACATGCATAGATGGGTAAATTGCTTCTTTTAAATTATTTCAAGTACTATGCAAACACTTACAACTATAAGCCAAAATAAATCCTATGCCATAAACTTAAGACACAGGTTTGAAGAGCAATTTGGCAATATATAACAACGCTTTAAAATTTGGTTAAATCTATGACCCACTTTTATAAATTCATCCTAAATAAATAATTACGGATATGTCCAAAGATTTGGCCATAAAGACGTCCATGAATCTTTGTAACAGTGAAATATTAGAAATAAAGAGGTTTGACAATAGCGGTCTGAATAAATTTTGATCTATTCATATTATGAAGCCATTAAAATGATAATGAAGAATATTTATGCATTAAAATAAATTCTTAACATTATAAATGGTATAAAAAAGGCAGTAGAATGTAGAAGATGAGACTACTTTTGTAAAAAGTACTTAAGTGTATAACGAAAAGATGAAAGAAAATGCCCCAAATATTATGAGTGGTTATTATAAACATGTGGGGGAATTTTATTTTCTTCTTCTTGCTTATTTGTATTTGCTAAAATTCCTCCCATAAATATTTTTATTTTAGAAAGTACCGATCCTCTCAAATATATATTAAAATCATGCCATAAACAACATGGACACACAAACAACATTCTGGTAAACCAATTTGTATAGAAATTTTGATGAATGCAATATATTTATTCTATAAAAGTTAAGCAAGGGTGCCTAGGTGGCTCAGTCAGTTAAGCATTGGACTTTGGTTCAGGTCATGATCTAACGGTTCATGGGTTCGAGCCCTGAGTTGGGTTCTGTGCTGACAGCTCAGAACTTGGAGCCTGCTTAAGATTTTGTGTCTCCCTCTCTCTCTACCCCTCCCCTGCCTGTGCTCTCTCTCTGTCTCTAAAAAATAAATGAACATTAAAAAAATTTTAAAAGTTAAGCAAATTGATAAGAATATTTTTATATTCTAATAAATGAGAAAAGGCATGAATAAAATAATTAATACAGTGAATAGACAGCTATGTGGAAATATTCAAGTATAAGTGCAAACACATGCAAATAAATAAATTTTGGTGGCTTTTAAACCTATTAAATGAGTAGAGTTTAAATACAGAGACCAAAAGATAACTATGTAATAATTAGTGCTAGTAGGGAGGTAGATATTTGCATATGGTTTAGGCAGAAGTTTAAAATTGTCTAATGTTATATTTGACTTAATGATCTTACTTTTGGGAATTGAGGAGTGATTCTACTTTGGGGGACGATTTAGAAATCACTCTAAACACAGAATCTATAGTATAAACAAAAATGTTCAATGTGGCATTATTTGGGACATGATAATTGGAAAGATGCCTATCAGTGGGATATAGTAACATTTTCATTACTAAATACAGTATGGCTATTAAAACAATATGTAAGATGCTATATAGTTAAATGTATATGGTTTGTTAAGTGAAAAAGCGTGATTCACAACAAATATGTAGTGTGCATGCACACACACACACACACACACACACACACACTAATTCATTCACATACACAAATAGATGGCAAGAAAACATACCAAGAATTTTTAAAGGTACTATCTTGGGGTTACACAGTTGAATTTTTCCTTCGTTGTTTTTTTCACATGTGTGCACGTGTGTGTGTGTGTGTGCTTCAAAATTCCTTTAATGAGTTAGGGTTAGTTTCATAATGTGGAAAACCCTCTCTATGAAAATAAAAATAGAAAAATTTTTGATCTTCTTGTGCCTTTAGGACAGTCTAGAGGAGCCAGCCTTCAATTCAGCAATAGCTAGAGGAATATTTGCCCATTTAACTAAGTTAAGAAAGTTGCTAGAGGAAAAACAAAGAAATAGAAGTTAAAGGTAGTTTGCAATCTATTTAAAGTCTGGTAGGTACCTTAAATCAATTTTATGGGGAGCATGTTCAGCCGCAGAAAACCATGCAAGGAAAGAGGAAGATAAATTATATTTCTTTATCTTTTAAATGTGAGCTTAGGGGGAGAAAAGGAGGAGGGTGACCATAACGAACAGAAAGGCATTAGAATAGGGGCGCCTGGGTGGCTTAGTCGGCTAAGCGTCCGACTTTCGCTTAGGTCATGATCTCGCGGTTCGTGGGTTCGAGCCCCGCGTCGGGCTCTGTGCTGACTGCCAGCTCAGAGCCTGGAGCCTGTTTCAGTCTGTGACTCCCTCTCTCTCTGACCCTCCCCTGCTCACGCTGTCTCTCTCTCCGAGAAATAAATAAAACATTAAAAAAAAAAAAAAGAAAGAAAGGCATTAGAATAGAATATCAAAGCAGGCAGGTATAAGGCAGTTCACTGTCATCCTCCTTCAACTAACTTGTGGAACAAATTGCTGTAGTGTGTATAGGAACCACAGAGATGCACCTGGTCACTGGGTTTCGTACGAAACAGGCGTTGGCATGGATGGTGTTGGCTGGACAAAAGAAACTGGGAGGGATACGCAGGCTGGTCAGTAAGACTTAGAAAATATATGTGAAACCAGCACATATGAATTCTAATCCCATTTGTCACTAGTTCACTGCCACCCTCCTTGGGACTCAGTTTCCTGATTTACAAAATAACCGTTCATTTGTTCATTAAATGCATACTGAAGGCTCAACAACAGCAGGGCAGTGGGACACAACTGTGAACAAGACAAACCATGATCTCTTTTCTGTCGTAGGTTCTAGAAGGGGAAAGCCCACTGCAGAAAAGCGTAACGTGTGAGTTCTGGGAGAAGGCTCCCTAGGTTACGATCCCGGTTCTACCCTTCAAGCTCCCACTTCAAATACACTCCCTGCTTGGTCGCCATGAATTCAGCTTTCACCATGTCTCCTGCTATGACCCTATTCTGAATCGTCACCATCTTTGACCTGGATTACCATAATAGTGTGGTTACTGGCTTCCTGAAACTTAACGTCCCCCTTCAGTCTGCTCTCAACAAAGTAGCCAGGCCAATTCTTCAAAAAGAAAAGAAAAGAAAACAAACAAACAAACAAACAAAGATGACTGACAGCGAGAGAGAGATCGAGTCATTGTTCCCCATCTTACTCAGTATAAAAGTCAAAGTACTAATCATGGACACCAAACCCCTACAGTGACCCAGCTTTTGGCTACTGCTGTGACTGCATCTCCTCCTTCATGTCCCCTTGTTTAATGTGCTCTTCTACACTGCTCCTTTCCAACATGCATGGCAATCTTCCTACCCTGGGGCTTTTGCTCTGGATATTCTCTCTGATTGAAAAGTACTTCTAGACATTGCATGGCTTGCTCCCTCATTGCCTTCGTATATATCTTTGCTAAAACAATCTTCCATTATCGGAGGGCCTTTCCTGCTTAATCTACATAAGATTTCAGCCCATATTACCAGGGATACTGCTTTGCACTACTCTAGGGCGTGGCATTCACATCACAGACAGTGTGACCAGTGTCCCTTGGAGCTGGGCAGTGTACAGCTCAACAAGCTATATACAGTAGCTCTGTCTACTGCCATTTCTCCGCCTGCTTTATTCTCCTTCATAGTACTTAATACCACCTGAAAACATTTTTTAGTTCCTTGTTTATTGTCTCTCTCATCCTCCTATAACGATAGCTTCACCAGAGCAGTGATTTTGTCCTTGTTTACTACTGTGCCTCTAGAGATTAGAACAGCACCTGTCTTGTAATAGATACTTAGTAAATATTTATTGAGTGAGTGTCTAAAAGACCTACGGCAAGTTACTTGGAATCTGGGCTTGCACTATCAACATGGTAGCCACTAGCAAAATGAGATTATTGAGCACTTGAAATATGGCTAGTGTGCCTCGGAAAGTGAACGTTGAATTTTTACTTTGATTAAAAATTTTAAATGGAAGCAGTATAAAATAATTTTCCACTAAACTCAACTCTACTGCTTTCATAGGGCATTTCACGTTAACTATTGCATTGCAGAAGATATTACTTAAACTATTTTTACTTCCTACAATATTTTTGTTTTATTCTATTTTATTTTTATTTTTAATTTTTAATTTTTTTTTTGAGAGAGAGTGTGTAAGCAGAAGAGAGGGGCAGAAGTAGAGAGAAAGAGAGAATCCTAAGCAGGCTCCATGTTCAGCATGGAGCCCAACATGGGGCTCAATCTCATAACTCTGGGATCATGACCTGAGTTGAAATCAAGAGTGGGACTGTCTACTGACAAAGCCACCCAGGTACTCTTTATACTCTTTGAATGTGGATACTAGACAATTTAAAATTACATGTGGCTTGCATTATATTTTTATTACACTTTTTGTTTTATCTAGTTTCTTCATCTGTAAAAGAACAATAATGACAGTAACACAAGTAAAGAACCTTGTATAGTGCCTGGTACATTATAGCTGCTCAGCACTGCTTGCCATTATTGTATCTCTGTTGCTGTTGCTGTATTATTTTCCCAAGGTTAACTAATTTATTTTGAGAAAGAGAGAGTGCCACACATGTGAGCAGTGGAGGGACAGACAGAGATGGAGAGAGAGAAGAGATGGAGAGAGAAAGAGAGACGGAGAGAGAAAGAGAGAGAATCCCAAGCAGGCTTCACGTTGTCAGTGCACAGCCCGATGATACAGGACTCAATCCCACGAACTGTGAGATCATGATCATAGCCTAAATCAAAACTCAGAAGCTTAAGTGACTGAGCCATCCGTGAGCAATTCATGTTGCTGCTGTTATTATTAAACAGAGAGTACCAGTACATAAAAAAGGGACCAGTTCTTACCTATGACTTGAAGAAAGGATTCATTTTGTAATGTGTATGAGATAGGTTCAAAAAGAGAATTATAAATAAAGTAAATACTAAGAGGGGAAATCGACAGGAGACATGGTAGTCAAATATTCCCAGGGCAAAGGACAGAGCCACAAACCAGACTGAGTCTTTCCTACCCCAAAGCCCTTGCTCTGAACCATCACATGATATTACCTCTTAATAAACCTCTATCAAGTGAAATGGCATTTAAGACTTAAGAGAGGAGAATCTGTAGATCCTAGAAAGGGTCCATTTAATCTTAAAATAAGCTGCTTCAAAATTGGATTTGATTCAGTGCTTCTCAAACTCCATGTGCGAAGATCCCTGGAGAGTGTTTTGGCCCTATTACTTGGTGTTTGAGGACTCTATATGATCATTTACAATTTTCCTTTTATATTATTATAATTCTAAACATTGACATATGCATATTATAAATCACATGGATGAATACTTTGTAAATGGGCAAAGCTATGAGATTTCTATGCCAGCTTTTGTGACTATTCTAGTAATTACCTATAGGGATGACAGTACTGAACCTTTAATTCAATGTTTCTCAAGCCAGGGACCAAGGACCACAGGAGGCACATTGAAGGTCCACATGATTTTATTTTATACTTTTGCTTTCAAAGGAGGAAATGCATAAGACTTAGCCAATCCAACACTATCTCAATAGAATTAGTGCTAAGAAAGGGAGACGAGAAAGGGAATATTTTTAATTGGCAGAATCCATTTCAGTTTTATTCAAATGCCATGGATTCTTCCAGAAAACACATTATATTCTGTAAAGTGAAATGTGCCTAAGTATTATTATGCTTTTCCTTCACACTATTTATTTGTATGTGTGCATATATATATATATATATGCATATATATGTATGTATTTACATATGAATATGGATTCAAGCTGTCATAAACATATCTTACATGATTATTTGCCTCAATATTTGAAAAATATTCCATATAGGACTTTGGGCATCATCAAATCATCTGGACCCTCCTGATGAAAAGTGTTCTTAATTCCCTGCTGCACCTGGGGGTGGGGGGAAAATATTCTATAATTGGCTTCACAATATACCCAAGGGTTAAATTAATTTACGTGAACCTCACAGCTGGACAGCTGCCCAGACTATATACTAGCAGCTGTTTGACACAATAAACCAAGAATCATATTTTCTTGCAGCAAAAATAAATTTTTAACAACATCGCCCATTTCCACAGAGGCAGAATACAAGATATGATTTCTGTATGAGATGATTGTGATAGAAGCCTCCTCGGAGTAAGGGTGTCATTTTCTAAGTCAAGGCCCTGTCCTGCCACATTATTTAAGCACAACATGACATGGAAATACATTTAATAGGATTTGGCTACAGGCAAAAAGTCTGGAAAAAACTACAGGAATATGAAGAATCTGCTGCTGAGTTATGCAAGGAATTCAGAATTTACCAGAATTGAAGTCCTTTAGACAATCTTTGGCTCATAACAAAACACAACAAAATTCCTCTCAAATCTAACTGTACTAGTACACTCATTATAATAGCCATCATACTCCCAGAATGAAGGAGAAGATCAAAAATACATCTTTATTTTTATTTCACTATTCAACTCCACTGAAATTATTTTTCTTCAGCACATGTTTAAATGACTGGCACTTCACCAGAGCCTTCGGAATTACCTATTTATTAGTAATAACAGGTAGCTGTAGCACTTGCTCAGGTGCATTACATATCTATAATTTTACAATACTGCAAGGTAGGTAATACGTTCTCACCATCTCTGATTCAAGTGTTTGGAATATAATTGTGGTAGTGAGTCATCTCACACCACTCTCAAAAAGGAAACCTGTTTAAGAATGGGAAACAACACAGAAAGAGCCTGGATCCCTACAGATCCTTATGGAGCAGAGCCCTCATCCTAGCTGTAGCCAACAGCTCCAGGACTATTATGTGAGGTAGAGGAATACACTCTACTTTAAGTCAATCACCTAGAGTCCAGCTAATGTAGATCCCACACAAAATTGCAATATAGGTCATTTAGAGAAGAGTGAAATTCTTTTTTTCAGGCCAAGAAAATAGAACTACCAATACCAGTAGAACTGTTGGGTAATTTCGGGGAAGATAAAGGAAAGGTAGAAGAGCATAAAACTCCCATTGTTTAATTATCATAAGATCTAAGAGAAAGCATAAAGCATTGCTAAGAAGGCAAAGAATATAGAAAACAGAGCTAGTCACTGAATCCTGAGCCTGTTACATAATGCAAAAGATAGGCTGGATATGAAAGAAGGTTTTCAGGAAGAAAGGTAATTCCAGATATATATGAGGCACAAAGAAAATATCTGTAAAATTTATAGACATTGGGGCCTTTTGACAAAAAAAAAAAAACAAAACAAAAAAAACCATGCATTTGATAGTCATTTAGGCCAGTGGTCAGCAAAATTTTTATTAAAGGGTCAGATAATGTTTTATGCTTTGGGATCAAGAGGCAAAATCAAGTATATTATGTAGTTACTCATATAACCACATAACCATGTATGTAAAAACCACAACACGAACAAATGGAAAGACATTCCAAGCTTATGGTTTGGAAGAACAAATCTTAAAATGATCACACTACCAAAAGTGATCTACAGATTTAATGCAATTCCTACCCAAATGCCAAGCACTTTCACAGAACTAGACCAAATAATCCCAAAATTTTTATAGAAACACAGAGGACCCTAAATTGCCAAAACAAACTTGAAAAAGAAAAAAAAAACAAAATTAGGGGTATCACAATTTTAGATTTCAACTTATACCACAAAGCTGTAGTAATCAAAACAGGATGGTACTGGCATAAAAAGAGACACATAGATTAATGGAACAGGATAAAAAGCCCAGAAAAAAACAACAACATGATTATATAGTCAATTAATTTTTGACAAAAGAGGGATGGGATCAGTAATGGAAAAATGGCAGTTTCTTCAGCAAATGGTGCTGGGAAAACTGGACAGCTATAAGCAAAAGAATGACACTGGACCATTCTTACACCATACACAAAATAAACTCAAAATGGATTAAATACTGAAATGTGAGACGTGAAACCATTAAATCCTAGAAAAGAGCACAGGCAGGAATTTCTCTGACTTTGACCACAGCAACATTTTTCTAAATATGTTTCCTAAAGCAAAGGGGAAAAAAAAGCAAAAATTAACTACTGGGACTACATCATAATAAAAAGCTTCTGCACAGTGAAGGAAACAATCAACAAAACTGAAAAGCAACCTACTGAATTAGAGAAGATATTTGAAAATGATATATATCTGATAAAGGGTAAGTATCCAAGAGAAAAAAAAAGAACTGATACAACTCAATACCCAAAAAAACCCCCAAATAATCCAATTAAAAATAGGCAGAAGACGTGAACAGACATTTCTCCAAAGAAGGCATACAGATGGCCAAAAGACAGATGAAAAGGTAGGTACTCAACATCACTCCTTGTCAGGGAAATGCAAATCAAAACTATAATGAGACATCACCTTACAGTTGTCAGAATGGCCAAAATAAACACCACAAGAAACAACAGGTATCAGAGAGGTTGTGGACAAAAAGGAACCCTGTGCCCTGTTGGTGGGAATGCAAACTGGTACAGTCACTGTAGAAAACAGTATGGAGTTTCCTCAGAAAGTTAAAAAATAGAACTACCCAAAATCCAGTAATCACACTACTGGGTATTTACCCAAAGAATACAGAAACACTAATTTTAAAAATATATGCAACCCTGTTTATGGCAATATTTACAATAGCTAAATTATGGAAGCAGCCCAAGTGTCTATGGATAGATGAATGTATAAAGATGTGGTGCATGTATATATACATATTTATATATTTATATTTATAGATGTGGTTTGTATGTACACACACACACACACACACACACACACACAGGAATATTATTCAACCATAAAAAGGAGAAATCTTGCCATTTGGAATGACACAGTTGGAACTACTACTATAATGCAAAGTGAAATAAGTCATTCAGGGAAAGACAAATACCACATGATTTCATGCATATGTGGCATTTAAGAAACAAAGCTAATATACAAAGGAAAAGGAGAGAGAGAGAGAGAGAGGCACACCAAGAAAAAGACTATTGACTATAGAGAACAAATTGATGGTTTGCAGAGGGGAGGTGGTTGGGGGATGGGTGAAAGAGGTGATAGAGATTAAAGAGCATGCTTAGCATGATGAGCACTGCATATAGAACTGTTGAATCAGTATATTGTCCTCCTGAAACTAATACACTGAATGTTAACTATACTGGAGTTAAAATTTTAAGAAAAACTTAATTGTAAAAATGTTAAAAGCATTCTAAGCTCGAGCCACATACCAGATTTGGTCTCTAAGCTGTTTGTCCACTCCTGATTTAGACCAATGAAGCAACAGAGTAATAAGGAGTCAGACTGAGTAAAGAAATCGGAAGCCAAAATAATTAAAAATGAATATGCGGTAAATCAAATTTGATGTGTTCCCATGTATTGGAAGTTCAAATTCCTTCATGTGACTTTTCACAAAATGACCCCAGGCTGCCTTGCTGATCTCATGTTTGGGTCAATTCTTGACATGTATATATAATCTCATGTATAGATCCTGTTGACATATTGCTTCCTCTGTATAGCCTTTTCTAGATGTTACCCTTATCTCACACTCTAAGTCAACATCACTCTTCCTGGGCTGTGATACTACTTTGTTCATGCCTCTGTTATATACTTTTCCTCTGTACTAGACATGATGAATTTACACATCTATTTTCCAGAGTATAAGCAGGGACTAGGTTTTTCTTCCCCAATGTGGACAGTGTGAACCCCACAGCTAAACTCATTAAAAATAATACTGTTGGGGTGCCTAAGTGGCTCATTCGGTTAAGTGTTTGACTTCGGCTCAGGTCATGACCTCTCGGTTTGTAAGTTTGAGCCGTGTCAGGCTCTGTGCTGACAGCTCGGAACCTGCAGCCATCTTCTGATTTTGTGTCTCCCTCTCTCTCTGCCCCTTTCCTGCTTGTGCTCTACTTCTCTCTCTCTCCCACTTAGAAATAAAATAAACATTTAAAAAAATTTAAAATAATATTGTTGATTGAGAGTCTTTTTGGGTGAGGTACTATGTTAAGTTCTTGCATTCATTATCTTACTTAATTCCCGTAAGTCTCATCTCAGATAAACTTTAACTTACTCATTTTATAGATAAAAGGCCCAGAAAAATTACAAAAATTGCTCATGGCTTCATAACCAGGAAAGTGACAAAGCTTGGACTCAAACACAGTTCTGATGGATGCCAAAGTCCATGCACTTGAACTGTTATGTTGTCTCATCAGTTGTTGAATAAGAAAATGAAATCTGTAACTTAAATTAGGCCAATATCATTCCTGGATGAGGCATCTCTAGGATGCTGCAATTTTTTTAAGTGGGAATGATTTGTAGTTATCATAAGTATTCAGAGGTAGAAAGAACATAAGAGATCAACAGGTCCAGCTTGTTTTCAGATAGTAAAACAGAAGCTAGGAGAAAGTGCTTACTCTTAGAAAATATTTTTTTTAATTTTTTTACATGTTTATTTAATTTTGAGAGAGACAGAGACAGAGTATGAGTGGGGGAGTAGCAGAGATAGAGGGAGACACAGAATCCAAACCAAGCTCCAGGCCCTGAGATGTCAGCACAGAACATGACACGGGACTTGAACCCATGAAATGCGAGCCAAGGTTGGCTGCCTAAACGACTGAGCTACCCAGGTGTCCTTAGAAAATATTTCTTTATTTTGAGAAAGAGAGTCAGAGAAAGTAAACGGGGGAGGGGCAGAGTGAGAGGAAGAGACAGAATCTCAAGCAGCCTCCGCACTGTCAACGCAGAGCCCGACACGGGTACCTGAGCCAAAATCAAGAGTCAGATGTTCAACTGAGTCACCCCAGGTGCTCCAGAAAGCACTTATCTTTAATCTAATATCACACAATGTAAACCCCTACTCCCTGCTTAGTCTAGGCCTATCTGGGTCATGTTTTAAACTTTCTAGCACTTTCGGAAGATTGTCACCTAGAGTCAATCTCATCCCACATCATTAAATTGACAGATTCCATGTTAATCTTCAGAATGAATTTTGAAAATGAGGTCTTTACAAGGAGTTCAAATTGAGTTTGGTTCTTCCAATTGCATAAACATTCATAAAATAAATAATATTGCCTTTGGCTTCATTCTGAAATAATCGAGTAGGCTTGCTGATTTTCCTCAGGACCCTTCTTACCCTATGCCACTGGGCTTGTGCTTAATGTTCCATTTATCACCATGTATTATAACTGGCTTCTTATTAATCTGTCTCTTGCATTTGATGCTGAGTTCCCCCAAAACATGGACCATGTTTTTATCCTTACTGCCTGGCACAGTTTTATTCCAGAATTGGTGAATATCTGTGAAGATTTACTGACTTGCTGAATTGAGATTGAACGTCAGATATGCGATGAAGGAAGATGAGCAGAGTGGCTGATCCTCTGGTGTGTGTATGTGTTATCTGGAATTCACTTAAGTCATCATTGCATACTTCCCTCTTCCAAATGATTTCCCTTGAAAAGTTGTTAGAAAATGCCTGTGAGCGGGACTTAGGCGGTTTTTTTCTTATGCCTGAAAATATTAGGAAAATCCAGGTGGTCAAATTCAGTGTAATCAGTGTTTTTCAGGGAACATTGTAGATGGATGAATGCATGCTGATTATACAGTAAATATTTAATTTTAGATTCTGATTATTTTATATTGACATTTCAGAGCAGTAAATATTTTTATGCTGGATTCAGCCTACACCATGAAAACAACTCCCTCAATGGCACAGTCTACACATGTAATTCTATAATTTAATACTTTCATTTAAAACATTTCTACTTTTAAGTATCTTTTAGATTTGAAAAAAGTAATTTCTTATCTAAGAAGGCTCGACCTTGGACTCTCTGGGCCATAGACTAATTAGCATTTCACTAGGAAAATGGAAGGCTCATTTTCTGAAAATGACTGTTTTGATTTGGGGTATTTTCCATTCTATAGTGCCACTCAAACCTTCATGGCAACAGTCATGAAAGAGTTAAAAGAGAAACCTCCACGGAAAGACATTAATTGGGTAGCTTTTGCTTTTGCTAGAAAAGGGTGGTTCCAGACATTTACAGTTAGGAACATGAACAATCCTACAGGACCGTTGAGGAAATGCTTGTTGAATAATAAGTGAGCAGGTTTTTGGAGAGAACCAGAGAGAAGATTTTTTTAATTATGTGTGTTTGGGGGGTGGGGGATGTGTTTAAAACCATCTGGTCTCTATAAACTTGTAAGTAATTCTGTCTCAAGTATTTATGAGCATTTTATAGAAGACATTTGAAGAACTCTTCCCCATTACAAGTCTAGCACATCTCCTAATTTCTAGCAGTTGTAAAAGACCCAAGAAGAGATATTGTGAGACATTATCATTGGTATTTTATAGATGAGCAAATTGGTGACCAGACAGGCTGGGTGACTGACTCAAATGTCACAACAAGGAAGAGTTATAAAAATCAAAAGAAAACAAAAACAAACCTTTTTTCCCTTAGAGTTTTCTTTTATTTTTGCTTTTTTTTAATAGTTTATTGTCAAGTTGGTTTCCATACAACACCCAGTGCTCATCCCCACAAGTCCCTCCTCCATGCCCATCACCCCCCTTTCCCCTCCCCCCACCCCATTAGCCCTCAGTGTGTTCTCGGCATTCAAGAGACTCTTGATTACTTAGAGTTTTCTTCAGGAGCTTCACTAGTGTTTCTTCCAGCTTCTTTACTTAACCTACCCTAGAGAGGTGAGATGCCCTACCTAGTAGGTAAGTAGTTTACCTGTAACTAGTCATCCTCTGCTTATCCCCACTTTCTTCCTCCTCTTTTAGGAGTCATCTGTCTTGCAGAAGACATGAGTTCTCTACTGTTCCACCATGCCATCAGTCTTACCTGGTCCAGAGGTCAGCCCAATTCTGGGATTCCACCAGTGGGTCTGCTTGACTAGTAGAATAATGCCTTATCCTATAACTCATCCTTAATCATTAATATGGATGATATTTGGCCTCTGTATACATACTTTTTTTTTTTTTTTAGTTTTTATTTAAATTCCGGTTAGTTACCATATAGTATAATATTAGTTTCAGGTGTAAAATATAGTGATTCAGTAGTTCCATACAAGACCCAGTGCTCATCGCAACAAGTGCCCTCCTCAATCCCATCCCATATATATTCTTCTTTTTTTTTTTTTTTTTTTTAATGCTCAGAACTCAGCAGGGAAGAGGTTTGCTCTTTATTGTGCCCTCCCACCCTGGAGACTCCAAAAGTCACTAACAGGGTCAAGATTCAAAGTCTTCAAAGCTCAAATCACTACTCTAGTGGCAGCAACAGCAGCAATCACCTGATAATCCACAGGATTCTCTACATTTTCCAGCCTTTCTTATAGTTAGTTTGGGGTCCTGTTACAATTTTTGGCTAATGACCTGGGACAAAAATGATATATGTTATTTCTAGGTAGCGATGGTTCAAAACTGGTGTACCTTTCCACTGCAATGCATGCCGGGACAGTGGCCTCACCCTCTCCCTAGAAGAAGTCAGAAGCATATATATAGATATATATTAGAGATTCCTGTATCTCTAAGTGGCCACATGGAGCAGCCTGTATTCCTTAGTCACATTAGGGTCAGTCACTGTAAGAAAAGCAAATCTTTGATATGTCAATCTCCCATCCAGAGACTTGGGAGTCACTTACTTTCAGTAGCATAGCACAGTCAAACCTAAATAATATACCTCACAAGGAAGTGACTAAGGAAATGAAGACCAGTATAGATATGGACAAAGTGAATACAAGGTACAGCATAACACACCAAACAAGGACTCTCTTCAGAGCCATGATAACACAACAGTGTCACCTAATCTTTTTTTTTTTTTTAAGTAGGCCAACGTGGGGCTTGTCCTCACAACCCTGAGATCAAGAACAGAGGTAAGATCAAGCATCAGGCACTTAACCAACTGATCCACCCAGGTGCCCCAAACTAATCATTTCTTAATGAGGGCTTTCACAATACATTAGCTAATATGATACATCTTACTCCCAAGCTAAACTCTAATCTCTTTGAGGACAAAGACATACCATAGCCATCTCTATGTCCTCAGTGCCCAGCACAGTTCCAGCGGCCTGTCAAATTGTCAGTATATGGCTGTCAAGCAGAAGCAAAATGAAGCATTGGTAATGAATACCAGAGCTGTGCTGGAGTTATTATGCTTTTGTATTATTTGTAATTATCATTTGCATAAATTATACATCTATTCAGCATAAATACATACATATATTTATGTTTAAGTTAACTATTTAGTAAACTGAATATAGTTCATTATATAATAATCAGCTTTTTATTTTAAACAGGCATTTGTGTTGCAGAGGTCAGGCTCGTCGAGGCAAGTAATTCAGACTGCCCAAGTGAAGGGGAGAAATAAAAGCTTTGTGTTTTGAAGATTACTAACAAAAATATCTCAAAACTCAAGAGGAGATAGAGAGAAGTTTGGAGCTGAAAGAGTGAGACAGCCAAGCCAGTAGTAGAGTAGCACCCAGAGGTGGAGAACATGGCTTTAGGAAGTAATAATTCTGAGGACAAAGGGCTAAGTAAGAACTGGAGACACTGAGGGATCCAGGGTGGACTAGGCACTGAAGGAATGGAGACACTGCATTAAGACAATCCAGTGAATACAGTATATGAGCCAGGAAGACACTGTTAGAGCCTGGAAGAGCAGTGCAGACAGATGATAAAGGAAAAGTAGAGTTGTTCACCATGCTGAAGACCACTCACAAGGCAATCAGGAAGACCTGCTTCAACAGGCAGACAAGGGGGCCCTTCCCTTTTAGAGAGAGAAGACCTTCTGTTTGTCACATTTAAGACCGGGGTTCTCGGGCAGTCGGGGAGCAAATAGGGGTGAGGGAACCCCAAGAGAGTAATGCTGCCTTTCATACCACCAGGACAAACCAGGGTGGCTTCATTCAAATTGAACAAATGAAAAAGATGACAGCTCTTATATGCCAAGGTTTTGGAGCAATTCATTCCTGCTACATTTTCAAGGAATTATCCTAAATTCAGGGATGGATTACAAAGAAACATTTGGCAAGGTCCTTGCCCTCAAGAATCCAACCAGCTCACTGGGAAAAAAAGGTATTCAGAAAAAGATAGCTACAGGGGCGCCTGGGTGGCTTAGTCGGTTGAGCGTCCAACTTTCGCTTAGGTCATGATCTCGCGGTTCGTGGGTTCGAGCCCCGCGTTGGACTCTGTGCTGACTGCCAGCTCAGAGCCTGGAGCCTGTTTCGGAGTCTGTAACTCCCTCTCTCTCTGACCCTCCTCTGTTCACACTGTCTCTCTCTCTCTCTCTCTCTCTCCTAGAAAGAAATAAAAATATTAAAAAAAAAAAAAAGAAAGAAAAAGAAAGATAGCTACTGGCATAGTAATCCTTTATCCCAATGAAAAATTCCAAAGTCCTCAGCTTGGTGGCTTTTATTATTATGAATGATATGCCCCAAATTACAACTCTTATATTTTCTACAACAAACCTTCCTCTTATCCACTCCACGTTCTGGTGAAAAGTGGTGAAGCTCTCATTGATCCCCAAATATGCCATGTCTTTTAAGGGACTCAAATTGCTGTTTCCTCTGTTTGAAATGCCTTTGTTTGCCTAAGACATTCCCACTCAGCCCACAAGATCTAGTTGTGATCTCTCTCCCTGATTATTTTCCTGATTCTCTCAAGGGAACTTGAGATAGAGAGACAGAGATACAAAGAATATTAGTATTACTGAACTCATACTGTGTGCCTGTCAGTGCCATGGCCTAAACTGTGACACCTAAAAATTCATACGTTGGAGCCCTAGCCCCCTAGTGTGACTGCATTTAGAGACAGGAACTACAAGAAGATGACACAGATTAAAGGAGGTCATAAGAATTAGCAGCCTTCCAAGGAGAGTCACCAGAGAGCTCTGCATGAGACACAGTGAAAAGGCGGCCATCTGTAAGCCAGGAAGGGGGCTGTCACCAGAATGCAACTTTGTTGACAGCCTGCTACTGGACTTCCAGTTTCTAGAACTATGAAAAAAAATCTGTTTGAGCACCCAGTCTGTGGTATTTTGTTATGGGAGCCCAAGCTGTATCTCTTTTCCTGTATCTCTGTATCTCTTTTCCTACATTATGTCCTTAAGTGACCCTAAACTCTAGAACAAGCATCATTTCCCCTCTTCCACAAAGAGGAGACTAGAGCTCGGAGAGGTGAGATAATGTGCCTGTAGGCATACAGTGGAGATATGACCCTGGGTTTGTATGATTGGAAAGCCGGTATACTCTTTCCACCCCACATCCCTACCTCCCGGGCATTCCTCTGGACAGCTGCCACAGTACCTGGCACGCCCCTGGAGGACAGAAGTCTTCATACCACATGGCATGGATCTGTTTTCCCTGCTAAACAGTACAAAAAACGTTTTGTTTTCTTTTGACCTGAGAGAATCTGAACAACCAAACTGATATATAATGAGAATGAATAAGAGGTACTCCTATCAACTGTTACAGGAACCAGAGGCTTGGGGGAAATCCTTTGAGCTCGGAAGGCTATGCTTTCAGCCAAAAACCAGAAATGTGTATTGAGTATTCATTCTTTGCCAGGGACTGTTAGTCACTGGGAGCAAAAAGAATAAGAGATCATACTGGCCCTTGAGGAACTCATAGTTGAGCAGAAAGAAGACATTAAATGTTTGTTTTTGTTTTTTTTGTACATATGTCATCTGATTGGGATCTGAGCAGATATATAAGAGTCAGCCTTGGCTAAACACTGAAATCATCTAGGAAACTTTAGAAAACACTGATGCCTGGAACCCCATACCAGAGATTTTTATTTAATTAGTTTAGGGTATGGTCTGGCTATCAAGAGTCTTTAAAAGCTTTTTTAGTGATTCTGATGTACAGCCAAAGTTGAAAATCAGTGAACTAGGAACCTAGAAGGGTGGTGGGGGGTTTCCAGGTTTAGCAGAGAGGAGAGAAGGAGAGGGAGGAGGGCAAGAGCAAAGCAGAGGCACATATAAGGAACACTCACTGCCATTCTGCATTTAGTAGCATTTAACAAGTGCCCATATTGTGACAAGCATTGCAGAGGACCTATTAATACAATTCAGAGAGTGTGCATTAAGAGCTAAAACAAACAACACAAAAAATCGAATACCACTGTTTATTTAGTAAATGTCTTTCAAGGGGCTGTAAGTACTAGGAAGACATTATCTTAATAAGCTCCCATCATCTCTGCCAGGTAGGGGGCAGGTTAGGCTTTTATTAAATGATGCCATATTGAAGTACATTCTTTGCTTGAATCAGAAACAAATGTAATATAAACTATGGGGACCAGCTATGCACTTAACATCATAAGAGGCAGAACTCAGCATAGCAGAGCAATGTTCCTAGAGATGAGACCTCAGGGGACAGGCTAGGAGAAAAGGCCTGAAGGGAGGCTAAACGGTATCTCTGAAGGGAAAACAGAAACAATGAGCTAGTAACAATACTTTATTACTATTATTCAGCCTTACAATCCCAGGCATCTTGCTTTGCTTTGCATGTATTAACTTAGTGTTCATCCTGTGAAGCCGGTGTCCCTACTTTAGAGAGGAAGAACATGGAACACAGAGAAATTAGGCAATTTGCCCAGAATCAAACAACTTTCAAGTGACCAAGTTTGGTTATGAATCCAGGTCTGATTTGAAGGAGACTATATAGCCATTTCTCTTCATTTCAGGCATTCTTTTTTTTTTTTTTAATGTTTTATTTATTTCTAGGAGAGAGAGAGACAGCGTGAGCAGGGGAGAGTCAGAGAGAGAGGGAGTCACAGACTGAAACAGGCTCCAGGCTCTGAGCTGGCAGTCAGCACAGAGCCCGATGCGGGGCTCGAACCCACGAACCTCGAGATCATGACCTAAGCGAAAGTCGCACGCTTAACCGACTAAGCCACCCAGGTGCCCCCATTTCAGGCATTCTTTTAAGGGAAGGTGAAGTGGGGAGAGAAATTGATAAGAGCAAGGTAAAAAAAAAAAAAAAAAAAAAGATTTCCCTCTAAGTCTTGAAATTACAACAGGTTTTAAAAGTGGTTGATGAGGATTACGTTGAGAATGAGTAAGCAGCTGATAGCTAAAGATATCTATTAACTGTTGAATGGGCTGTAGACTGCAGAACAAGAGCTGCAGAAGGGGTTTCAGGTGTAAGTACAGGGGAAGTGCTTCATTATCTTTCACCATCCCAAGAGTACCACTGATAGTGTTTAGGCCAGGCCCGTGAGCTTGGAAAAGGGAGAGAAGCGAGTGGTTACCTTGCATTAGCTACTGAATTAATGTTAAAGTTTGTGTTTTGACTAAACTTCTTCATCTAATATTATGCTATCAGAAGTCGTGAGCCATCTTTTGGGTTTAGCACACACACATACCTGTTAGTACTCTAGGACACCATATATATTGCCATATATACAAAACTAAGTGGGAGAGTCAGATAATTTTCAGCCAAAGCCTTTGGGAATAGCAAGGAGACACAGAGTCTCTGGGGTAAGCCCAATATTATCCCACTCTTTCACTTTTCAAGTTTAAGATACTATGTACTGCGCACGAACCATGGGCCAAGCATTGTGGTGTCTTAAAAACATCATCTCATTTAGACAATACAATAACCACATAAGGTTGGTACTGTTATTAGCTCTCATTTACTGGTGAAGAAATGGATGCTTCAAGAGGTAAAATGGCTCAAGGATACATGGCTGGTAAGTGGCTACGTCAGGGATTAGAACCCAGTTCTTCCTAACTCTATTTCCTTAGCCAGGATGCTATGATGGAAATGGCAATATGGAAAGTTACAGCTCTCCATGAGCATTTGCAGTCTGACAGGCTTTCGTTTTCTGCAAATTCAGTGTGAGAAAATCGCATCTGGTGGCAGCTACAAAAACAAATGTTGGCTATATAATTAGATTAAGGTTTAGAACAGGAAAGAAAAGATTTTCAGGGTCCTCAGCAATGGCTAGTTCCAGACTGGGGTACTATGTTTTAGCTGTGAGCTTCCATTTTTAAAGGGATGGTGTACTAGCTTCCTATAGTCACTGTAGTAAATGACCACAAACTTAGTGAGTTAAAACTGCCCAAATGTGTTTCTCGGTTCTGCAGGTCAAGTCTGACACAGGTCTCATTGGACTAAGAGCATATCATGAGGGCTTGATTCCTTTCTAGATCTCCAGGGAAGATTCAGTTTCCTTGTCTCCACCAGCATCTAGAGGCCACCAACATTTTGTGTCTTGTGTCTTCCATCGTCTTCCTTCTTGAATCCATCTGCCAGTCCATCCCTCCATCACTCCAGTGATCTGCTTCTGACATCATATCTCTGTGACTCATGACTCTCTCTTCCACTTCTGAGGATTCTTGTCATTACATTGGGCTAAGAATTCTCTCTCTATTTTAAAGTCAGCTAATTAGCAACCTTAATTCTATCCTGAATTTAATTCTCCCTTGCCATGTAAGGTATATTTACAGGTTGCAGGGACTACGATGTAGACATGGGGTGGGGGTTGGGGGGTGGTTGCTGTTATTCTGACTGCCACAGATCTTAACAAACTAGATGACAAACCAGAGAAATGCCTAGGGAAGTAAGAAGGTGTGTAAAAACAATGTGATGGTACAGAAAACAATGAGAAGTCATGAAAAGCAATACTCCTCTGCCTGCTTTCTACCCCCAGTCTCACTTTCCACAGGTAACTAATTTCAACTATATGTTCTGGGCAGGATGAGGAGGTATTTCTACCAGTTACTCCTTATCTGTAAATGGAATGCTTGTCAAATCCCTAATTGTTGTCTGTCTCTATTTGCATTAGTTTTCTAGGGCTGCCCTAACAAGGTACCATGGCAATGGATGACTTGCTGTAACAGAAATTTACGATCTTACATTCTGGAGGCTGGAAGCCCAAAATCAAGATGTCGGTAGGACCATGATCCCTCTGAAACTTGTAAGAGAGAATCTTTCCTTGCCTCTTGCTGGCTTCTGGTGTTTTACAGGCAATCACTGGTGTTCACTGACTGGCACCTACATAACTCCAATCTCTGCTTTTGGAATAACATGGCATTCTCCCTGGTTTCTTCATATGGCTGTTTTCTCATAAGAACACTATTGAATTAGGATTGAATTTAGAATTGAAGAATCCTATTGGATTAGGAGACCATACTACTCCAGAATGACCTCATCTTAAATAATTACATCTGCAATAGACCTACTTCCAAATGAAGTCACATTCTGAGGTACTGAGGATTACGACTTCACAATATATTTTGGTGGGGGTAGCATACTTCGATTCATAACACTATTGTTTATGGATTTCAAAGTGGCCAATAAGGACATTAGGGAAAGTGGATGGAGCAAATGGGGGTATTTATTAGATAAATAAACAAACAAACAAATAAATAAAGTCTCTGAAAACAGAGAGGATGGAAGCTGATTAGTGATGAATAAAGGGAGTCTACGTGCACTGCTGAATTCCTGAATTTCCAAACTTGGAAAAGCCAGTGTGATGGAACATGTGGACTGATATGTGAGGTGAAAAACAGGGAGATTGATGAGAGTCTTCTAAATGGAAAAAGAGCCCTGTACCCTAGTACACTAAATAGCCAACACACAGACATCTGCCCCAGTCGGGCCCTTGCTTGGTTATCTCACCAACATTCATTGGCCTGTAAGCCACACCCACCTCCTCAGAGCCTTTATTGGCTTCCTAATGTCTCACTGTGAAACAGAAGGAGCCAACCAAGGATGATCAGATATATGAGGAACACTAACAACAATTAAAGGAATGATCATGATATACAGGCACAGAAATATTCAGAAATCAGAAGACAATGTTGTAAAAAATCTAATTAAAATATTTGAGAAGGTATTATAACCATAAGGCAAAAGATGCACTAAAAAAAAAAAAAAAAGACAAAAATGGGGCACCTGTGGGGGGATCGGTCATTTAAGTGTCTGACTTTTGATTTTGGCTCAGGTCATGATCTCACAGTTCATGAGTTCGAGCCTCATATCCAGCTCTGCGTTAACACTGCCAGTCTGCTTGGGATTCTCCCTCTCTTCCTCTCCCTTTCTGTCCCTCTCCACACCCCCCCCCCCACACACTCTTGCTCTCTCTCTCTCAAAATAAATAAACTTAAAATAAGGTAAAAATAAGAACTTTGGAAGTTAAAAATATGCCTGCCAATAAAACAATACAAGAAAAGAAAAATCTATAGTAGATTAAGACAATAAAGTTAGGAGAACCTGGGTGGCTCAGTTGGTTAAGTGTCTGACTCTTGATTTTAACTCAGATCGTGATCTCACAGTTTGTGAGTTCGGGTCCCATACTAGGTTCTGTGCTGACAAGCAGAGCCTGTTTGGGATTCTCTCTTCCTCTCTCTGTCACTTCCCAACTCATGCTCCCCCTCTTTCTCTCTCTCTCTCCCTCAAAAATAAACTTAATCTTTTTTAAAAGAAAGCAAAGGAAATATGGTTAAAGCCAAAACATTCTGAGGAAAAATGAGTTCTAATTTTTTAAATGAGAATTATTTTAAAATTGTTTCCTAGCTAATTAAAACTGAAGGTAGACTCAGAACAGCCAGTGCATCAGGAAGTTCATCTGGCTTTCTTAGGAAGCTTTCTTGCAAAATAAGTTAGTAAGTCAAGAAAGTAAATGACCTGGGATCCAAATAACAGAATATATTACCCAAGGAAGTCATCGGAAAACTGGTGGAGGACCAGAAAGTCCAGATTGGCTTAGAAGCCCAAGCCCCAGGAAGGAGGCCACCAAGTAGAAGTAGAGGGGGTGATGGGGTTCAAAAGATTAAATAATATAATTTAGAACGTGGGAAATATTGGTGCCTAAGAAAAGAAATTGGTTGAGTGCAAAAGGATATTCCATTTAAACTTGATGCTTAAGTTTTTCTTCTATAAGTGATGCAAGGATTGAGACATAGGATTTGAAGTGAAGGAGGTCTAATCTGGACAAAATACTGGCTCCACTGTGAACACTACTACATAATGATGGTAATTCAAGTTCCATGGTTCGTTTTTAAGTTTGGAATAAAACTACCAATAACTCACTAAAAGCTTAGTCATCATTGCAGGACAGAAAATAGATGCTATCAATTCTGGATGTAGGGGAGCAATGTGGGTGGAAGGATGAGCTTAGCAAAGGCATCATCTTACAAAACTGGGAGTGGACATAGACTGGCTATGATGGATAGTGGGACAATAAATGGATGTGAATTGTTCTGTGAGAAGAGAGGCTGACCTGAGGAAGAACAGATAGTGTATATTGGAAGGAGTGGGTCTATGAAATGGACAAAATCGTTCTCTGGTCACTGCAGGAATGCACAGGCAATATAGAGACAACAATTAAGAACATCACAGGCATTGCTTATTTAGGCTCATAGAGGTACCTGCAGAGAGACACTACATCCTTTAATTCTAAAGACATTTGAATTCATAGAGAACCCTTATACCCAAGAACTATTTGTCCTGTGAGCACAATTTTAGACTGTGTACTCAGAAGTCTTTTTTCCCCTCCCCCTTCTTCTGTTCAGGTATGCCATAGACTCAATTGTTTTCCAAGGCTCTGCATTGTCTTTAGAAGCCCTAACTTCTACCCAAACTGTAAATCATTTGGGGTCAGAGATCTGTTGCAATGTTCAATCCACTCCCCTCCCCCACCCCAACTGAGCATAGTGGATGCCTGTTTTAAACCTGGTTCTCCAGAGAACAGACCTAAGACTCAGATGTCTGTAGGCAGGGGCTCTAATGAGCATTGCTCTCTGAAACCATATCTATAACAGAAATGGCAAGTAGGACAGTATAGAGTGACAAGTTGAACTGTGATGCACTGGAAGAGACGCCTCAGCTGACCCTACAAGGAGCTCTGGGGTTGGGATGACTCTTTATAATCATCTCAAATCCATGAAAGGGTTGGGTCATTGTGCCCCGTCCTCATCAAGCAGATATTGAATATAAGCGACCTTTTAGGGCAGAGACTTAACACTGGGCAAAACAACTCCCTTGTGCCAAGGGCAGTACCTAGAGGGGGACTCAGCTATGACATTCCCAGCACCTGGGAGACTAGGCAACCCTCAGCCCTAAAGGTGAACTACTTCAGAATCTTGGAATCTTTAGAATCTTGGAATCTTTCTAATCTTTCTCAACTCTGGGCAAAGTACCCGCACAATGTTCAATTGGTGTTTGTCTAAGTGAACTGCTTAGCCAGAGCTCTTGCCTGCTGTCCTATAGGCACCCTGTACTTCACCATAATCTTTTCATCCTTCTGAGAACATGTTAATGGGGTTCAGAGTAGGCCACTCTAGGATGTGGCAGTTTGGCATGAGGATCATTTCAAGCTAAAGACAATCAAGACCTAACAGATTTAAGAGAAGCATTTTACATTCTCCTGAACTGCCTTTAAGAATTTAGATAAGAAGCCTGTACCAGAAAGAGAGCTATTACTTCAGATGATACTTTTTATGTTAAAAAGACTTCTTCAAAGGACACGGCAAACATTTGTTTATCAAACATTTGCTCTTCCCACCTTCCTGTGAACTGTTTTCCTCTCCTTCAAAGTCCTAGACCCCTACCTCTTTCTTCTTAGCTCAGGATGTCATATAAACCTCAGTTACCTGACTGTTGGGATGTACTTACATACTTTAATTAAATGTGTTTTCCTCTTATTAATCTGTCTTATGTTAATTATGAGATCAGCCAAAGAACCCAGAAGGGGAGAAAGAAAAAAAAATTCCTCCCCTACAATGTTATTCCTTCCTTTTACCTTATTTAGGTGTTCATATACTTTATGATAACTGAGTGGCATGCCTTTTCTTTCTTTTCAGCCTGGATTTTCCAGGGCACAATTTCTGGTCTTGAATCCTGAATTCTCTGGCTAATTTATCACTATGGTATCACATTTCCTCTTTCTTAGATATACTTTATAAAGTCTTGCAAATTCCTGTGGTATATACAAATAATAATAATAATAATAGTTAAAGAAGTCCCTACTCACACTTTGAATCCCTCAATCAAAAGTCACCATCTCTGTGAAATGTGAAACAACTCTCCACTGGCAGAGCTAAAATCTGCTAACTGTAGTATTTATTTATTATTATTTTTTAATTGTAGTATTTATATACCATAGGTGATTATCCTGTAATGAGTCTGTTTTTCACACTGGGCTGTAGATTCCTCAATTTACTTGTTCATTTGCTTCCTTTATACCTGCCATGGTTCCTAGCCTATAAAGATGCCCAGTAAAGGCTCTAGTACTTGAATGAATGAATCAATCAATCAGTCAAAATCTGGAATCTTTCTTATGGCACAAATTCAGTTATTTCTGCCATTTCCGTGACATTTCATAATTGTTGTTAATATGGTTCACAAGCAAACTAGGAAGTAAATACCAGGATAATAAGCCTGTCTTGTGTAGTTCACCAAATCAGCACAGTAAGCTCATGTTTTAAACAAAAAAGAAAGTGGGGGGGGAGGGGAGGTACAATTGCTGTTAAGCTCTAGCACAATCAATTTTAATTAGCATTGCTCATTGTGAGAAATGATAAGGTATCAGTCATTGTAATTGCCAGTGTTGACAATTAGTTAAAGTCATTAACATCTCAAGACCTAAGATAATACAGACTTACAGAAATTTTAAAGATTTGGAGGAAAGGTAGAATGTAGTTAAGAATTTCCTTCAGTTTTGCACCAGCTCAACAAACATACCTTGTAAATGATTACTTTCCAGTTTTCTTGTGATGCTGGAGAAACCTACGAACTGCCACTAGCCTGTCCTCCTTCCTTATTATCCACACTGTCACCAGGGAAATTCTTATAAAAATCCAAGTCTCAGTGAGTCACTCACATACCTCCAAGTTCCCCAAGTGCCCACAGGAAAGAACTCAATCCTCTTAGCACTGGATTCAGAGCTCTTGGTTTCTAGCTCCATCTCTTACATGCTCCTCCATCTTCTTCGTGTTCCTCACTCACCTATCTACAGGTTACTTCTCTTAAGCACGTTGGCCTTTGGTACCTCTGTGACTTTGCACAGACAGTTCTCCTAGTCTTAAATACTTTACCCTCACCCTTAACCCCACCCCCCCTTTTTTTTTTGCCTGACAAATGTTTCCTCTTAAGATGTAATTCAATTGATTTCTGTCTTTAGGAAAAAGAACTTACTCCTTTGTGCTCCCTATGGATGTTTTTTTCGGGGGGTCTCCATGTACTACTTACCATGTTATCATTATAATCACTAATTTATTTATGTTTTCAATGAGCTTATGTCTTCTGAGGGTTCTTAATGTTTAGCTCAATGCCTGGTAAACAGCAGACTTGCAACAACTATTCTTTTTAAGTAAGTAAATCAATGGGTAGGTGAAGAGATAAGTGACTGAAAAATGAACAAGGTAATGAATGAATGAATAAATGAATGAAGGAATGAATGGACATATTCATCAGTACATAGCTCCCTTAGCATAGATGTCCAGGCCATCTGGACATCTTTGGCATGTGGAGCTTCTCTTTCTTCTCCCTAATTTCAGAAGAGACTGTGGTATCTTCAAAATTCTAATTTAATGTCTATATTAGTTTATGATCTAAATTAGATTCACTAAATATGACAAGAAACATTGAGATTCATCTAGTGCTTTCCATGTTCTTAGTAGTAAGTTCTTTACTTGTAATAATGCATTAGAATCCTACAACCTCTTGATATGAGGTCTAATATTGAAATAAGGGCTATTGTTATTGTTTCACCTTTACAATTAAGCAACTGAGATCAGAGCTTTTGAACCTTGCCCTAAATCATTCAACTAGAAAATGGCTCTTTCTCCAGGATTACTTTTATAGACCCCAAAAAGAAAAGACCCATCACACTGAGCTGGTGAATACCCATTCTGTGATTAAACTTGATGTCCTCAAACTAGGCTGCCCATACATAATCAAGAAGCCTTAGGGTGGAAGTTGGGATGATGAGGATACATAATACAATGGAGAAATGTTTCATAGAAGTGATGCTAATTTAAAAACAAATTCAAAGAGGAGGACCAATGAGTGGAAGTTATGAAAAAAAAAAAAAGTCTAATATAAAATTCAAGATTTTCATTTTAATAGTATTAACCCCTCTCCACCATTTTCCTGCTCTCCTCCCCTTCTGAATTCCTTTTGTAACTTGGTGGCAGCGTCACTACTGTAGGGGAGGAAATAATTTTACTCTACAAAGTTCTTATAGCTGAACTAACAATCAGATTGACATGAGACAGATTAACAGGAGTAAATCAAAAAAAATTTTTTTATATGTAGAGAATCTACATAGACATGAAGTCCCAAAGAGAATCAGGCAAAATGATGTATAAATGTCATCGTGAACTAAGGAGAAAGAGGGAAGGGTCTGAGACGTCAAGGGGAAGGGATGGAATTCACAGAAAAATGAAGAAGAGTAAATGTTTAATAAACAGATGTTTTCTGGGACGTTCAGAAACAATGAGACATAGAGAGAACTTGGATCCAATAGGTTTTTCTAGGTTGCTTCTTGTCTGAATATCTAGTTCATATTCTAATGCAGTTATGTATGGTGATAGCTGTTCCTGGAGCAGGTCCTTTATCGAAATTGTTTTAGGTAGTGGAGGGGGAGGGGGAGTTCAAAGCTTCTTTCAGGCTTTTTGTGCCTTGATTCTTTTCTTCTGGGCATAATCTGTATGCCAAGTGGTCCATTTGGGGGCTGCCTGACTTTGGCCTCTATACTAGCCACCTAATTTGATTTCTTCTCCTTGCCTCTTAGGTGCAGTCCTCTTTACTCTGGCCTCACATTCATTACCTCAATTCAGATCTTCCCATTCTCTCAACTGGTTTCATGATTCCAGTTTAATATTCTGAACTTGTGCTCCTAGTTTCCATCATGGTACTTTCTCAAATAAAATGGTACTACTACTACTAACAAAAAATAATAGCCTTGACTACAGTCATTGTATGTTTCCCATTCTACCAGGACAGAGAACAAATTCCTTCCCTTGGAGTATAAATCCATCTCCAAACTAACTACTACCTACTTCACTTTGCTTATCTCTATCTACTCCATCTTTTACTAAACATGCTATGAATAGTTCTATTCCTTTTGCTTATACAGAGGTAAGTATCCTTTTATCTTTTTTTAAATGTTTATTTAGTTTTTAATGTTTTTTATTTATTTCTAGGAGAGAGAGAGAGACAGCGTGAGCAGGGGAGGGTCAGAGAGAGAGGGAGTCACAGACTGAAACAGGCTCCAGGCTCTGAGCTGGCAGTCAGCACAGAGCCTGACATGGGGCTCGAACCCACGAACCGGGAGATCATGACCTAAGCGAAAGTCGGACGCTTAGCCGACTAAGCCACCCAGGCGCCCCAAATGTTTATTTATTTTTCAGAGAGAGAGAGAATGACTTTCAAGCAGGTGCTGAGCTGTCAGCACAGAGCCTGACTTGACATGGGGCTCGAACTCATGAACTGTGGGATCATGACCTGAGCTGAAGTCAGATGCTTAACCAGCTGAGTCACTGAGACACCTTGTTTTATCTTTTAAGGCATAATTAAACAGGTATAGCTCCTCTAGGAAGTCACCTCCTGGAAGAAAGTCTACTCTTTCCCAAACCTGAAAAAGTTATCCAAATTCTATTGTTCTCCTTTAATACTTTACATCTAGCTCTATGTTAGCACTTATTGAATGGCTTTACATTCTTCATTGTATTCTTATTAAACAATCTGAGCTCCTTGAGGATATAGACCATGTTTTAGTCATTTCTGTATCATTAGAACTAAGAGCAATGCTTGGCATACAGAAGGCTTTTCATAATATTTTTGAATTTGTTTTAATAAGTCAGATACTTCTTCATAGAATTCTAGCTTCTCCTGGAAAACAGGAAGATCTGTCAGGACTACACCTGAATTCCTAAGCTCCAGAAGAGATTCTGTAAGGGCTAAGCACTCTCCAATTTGCTGCAGTCCTCACCACCCCATCTTGTGGAATCCCAGCTAGCTGCACTCATTTAAGTTACCCACCCTGGATCTGAGGGCCTTTTCTATGGTAATACATATAGCAGCATTGGAGACAGGGGTTGAATTAAAGTTTAGCTATGGTATTTTCCAACCTTGAGGTGCTACAACTCTGAGTACTACTTTCAAATAAACAAAAACACTCAGATCAGCAAAGGAAGCTGGACAATTCCAGTTTTGAACTCCTTTTTAAATCAGCAGAATTCAAGACGCTGACCTATTTATTCTTTTGAAAAAGTCAGTTAAAATATGAGTTGATGAGAACTCATTGTGGTGAAAGAGCCAACTCAAGAAAAGTAATGCAGACTCAATTCCTGTGTTGATCAATATGTAATTTGGTATGTATCTAACAAAGAAAGCAGAATTTAAAAAGTAGGACAATTCTAATAGTCTCTAATTGCATTATGCAAATGTTTCCAATAGATCTATTAGTCTATTGAACTTACTATTTACCAGTTGGTGCGACTCTAAAATGCCCTCTTTGGAAAAGTCATTTTCCTTTTATCTTTTCTTGTTTTGTTCTTTCCTCCCTTCCTTTGTTCATTTGTTTGTTCCTTCCTTCATTCCTTCCTTCCTTCCCTCCCTCCCTTTTTCTTTCTCTTCTTTCATCTTTCCTTCCTTCCTTCCTACCTTCCTTCCTCCCTTCCTTCCTTCCCTCCCTTTTTCTCTTTCTCTTCTTTCATCTTTCCTTCCTTCCTTCCTTCCTTCCTTCCTTCCTTCCTTCCTTCCTTCCTTCCTTCCTCTTTCTAAATATCTAGAATTTCTAGAGTCCAAATTAAGGGTTTGGGAACTAGTCCTGATTTGTTCAAAGCCCTGATTTGAACAATGAGGGCTAGACTTGGTAACCTGGCTGGCACAGGTAATCTGGCTATCAGATTTGTCTTCCCACTGAGTTCCAGAGGATAATTGGCTTATGTGATTGGTTAGATCACTTTCTTCCTCCCTTACCACTCCATGTATATACCTTCTGAAGATGTATTATGCTCAGTAGAAAAGGATGACTTTCCTCTTAATAGCCAAAAATACAGGCAATTGGGAATGGAAAATCTGAATGATTTAGTGAGGTGTTTTACAAATAGTACTAAATTATAAGAGGAGAGTGGTCACAAGTAGTGATCTATCATCTTTATATTACTCATAATCGTTTGCATAGTATTTTGTTCACAGTGCTAAAGTGTGTGATTAGCTAAAGCTAAATAGTACTAAAAGAATCTATTGCATAAATTCCTGCTCTAAGGCCAAACTAACCTTCCATTCCAAACAGTTAATTGGTTTGTCTTCTGGTTACACCTCAAATTATTTGATGGTAACAGTGTAAGGATAACTGTTTATGTACTTTAAAATAAAATAAGGCTAGGGAAGCATGTTGTGCTTCCTTAAAATACATAGAAAAGATATGGTTTCATAGTTGACTTCCAACATCCTCAAAATTGGAGTCTCCTTCCTATGCTATTATAATTTGTGATTTTACCTCTTCCTATAATTTTTCACTGTTTGAATGTCATTGGAGCTATCTGTAAACATATTTGTCTACCCAAATAGGTTATGAATTCCCAGAGAGTAAAGAATATATTTGATTAAGCCCCTTGGCACCATGTCTAACCTAGAGCTTTGCGCATAGTGGGAATCTCAGTGGATATTTGGTGACTTTATTTGGATCTATATGCTAGAGAAATAAAGTATAATCACGTGGAGAGAATAACCTTGCATTCATTCCTAAATTAGAATATATAATAACATACTATATATAAATTATGCACATACCCAATAATTTATATTATATAAAGAAGTTTCAGATTGAGTTCTGGGATTATGAAGAGGCAAGCACATAGTAGAGAGATATGTGGGGGGAGAAGAAATGGTCCTAATTGAGGTAAGAGTAAACTGGAGAGCAAACATATCTTTTGCATTCTGTTTC
Source organism: Hyaena hyaena (assembly GCF_003009895.1). Taxonomy (NCBI): domain Eukaryota; kingdom Metazoa; phylum Chordata; class Mammalia; order Carnivora; family Hyaenidae; genus Hyaena; species Hyaena hyaena. Next base: position 3,456,596 of record NW_024080637.1, on the reverse strand, counting down.
ACTGCCACAGTATCCACACTCCTATGAAGGATACTTTTCAGATAGTTCTTTCCCGTCTTTCATAACAGTATGAAACAACTTCAGAATTTGTCATTTTGGAGGATTTCATTTGAATTCACTTCCGCTAATTTTGAACAATCTATTGGATTAAGTTAATTAATGGGGCACTAAAGTTTTTTGTACTGGCATTTTGTCTTACTGAACATGCCAGTCAGGTTGCAGTCAAGGAAACAGATGCCATTCTAGGTATTTTGACGAGGAAATTGTTTACATATGTTATGGAACAGCTGAGATGCCAAATGAAGAACAGTGAAACAAACTAGAGATCAGCAAAAGCAGGAAGCCACATAGACAACTATTTCTGAAGGAACAAGGAGAGGTGGCGGTGCATCAGAGCCCAGAGGGAAGGCCATCTAACAGGAACTTGAACTGCAACAGGGAATCGCAGTGGGAAGGGTAGTCTGGCTGGAGCTTTAGCCAAGGGCGAGATACCATGCTAGAGTCTTGTGGAGATATACTGGTATTTATTCCATCTCCCTCCCACTCTTCTTTATGTTGGTGCTTCCCTGGAAGCTAATCGGCAATAAAGCTTGAATATATGGTTCCGTACAAAACAGAGAAAGTGGATAGAAAGCAGTGCAAGAAAGGGGCAGGGAATGAATCTGAAAATAAATAGGTGAATGGCCAGCAAATTAATTGTTTTATCAATTAATGAGAAGCATATGAGAATCTCTCTGCCACAAATCTGGATTTGTTGTTTCTTCTATTCGATGATAATGATGTATAAATAACACTATCTGACAGTTTTACTATACATATATAAATGTATATTTTCTTATAATATTCCTTTGAGGTTGATATTAATACTGTTATTCTACATTACAGATGGGAAAAGGATGGGAAAAAAGAAGTTACGTAAGTCACACACCTAGTAAGTAATTGGGATTTCAGCTCCAGGCAGTTTGTTTCCAGAGTATGTGTGTTTAATGACTACACCATATTGTCAATTGTCACCGGATTGTTTTAAGCATACATTATTAAGTGCATGTAAGTTTATAACTGTTATAGCTACTTGGTCAATTGTTGCTTAGGCTATTATGTAGTCACCATCTTATGTTTTAGTTTTTTTCAGTAAAAAACATATATATTGTTTGATATCAGTTACTACTGATAACTTAATGCTTTGTTACAACAGTTTCCTATTTACTTTGCATTAAAGGATACTTCCATTTCCTTTCTGTTTTCTATTGGATTACATTTTACTATCTGTTTCTCTCTCTACCAGCTTAGAAGATATTCATGCATTTTAAGTCTTTTAGTAGGGATGTTTTACTTCAAATGTAGTCTTAACAACAACAAAAAAAGTTCTCTCTACTCCAAAACAGACAAACAAAAAGGATTTAGATCCATTTTAATTCAGATCACCTTTCTTTATGTCTTACCTTTCACTTTTTGACTTGATTGTAGGTATATCTTCTATTTAAATCCAGGAACTTGTGATTGTTTATCATTTCTCTCTCCTATCAGAAATATAACACTGCTGCATACCCTCTTACAATAGTGCTTACCATATAGTACTTAATACATATTTAGGGATTGACTGAATGAGTGAGGCTTACCCACAGGTTTATCAATACCTTTTTCCCTCATTTCTTCTTAAATTTCCTTTCATGGTTTATATTTTTTCAAAAGTGCATCTTAAAGTATATAGCCTAAATTTGTTAGTAAACATTCTTAGCTTATTGTCTACAAATGTCTTTGTTTTAGCCATACTTTGAATGATAATGCAGTTAGGTATAGAATTCTAAATCATTTCTTCTCAGAACCCTAATGATTATTATATTGCCTTCTGATTTCTGTCATTACTTTTTTTTTTTTAAGTTTTATTTATTTATTTTGAGAGAGAGAATTAGAGAATCCCAAGCAGGCTCTGTACTGTTAGCACAGAGCCTGATGTGGGGCTCAAACCCATGACGTGAAATCATAACCTAAGCCAAAATCCAGAGTCAGACACAACCAACTGAGCCACCCATGAGCCCCTGTCACTACTTTTGATAAGTTTGCTGTTAGTCTAATCATCATTTCTTCACAGATAATTGGTCTTTTATCTTGGGTCACTTTTGACTTATTTATTTTTAAAAAATTTTTAAATGTTTTATTTATTTTTGAGAGAGAGAGAAAGTATGAGCAGGGGAGGGGCAGAGAGAAAGGGACACACAGAATCCACGAAGCAGGCTCCAGGCTCTGAGCTATCAGCACAGAGCCTGACGTGGGGCCTGAACCCATGAACCATGAGATCATGACCCGAGCTGAAGCCAGACGCCCAAATGACTGAGCCACCCAGGTGCCGCTTCCGTCACTGTTTAGATCTTTCCATGGTCTGCAGTGTTCCCTGCTCCCCCCACCTATAAGTTTTTATTTTGATATAGTTGGAGATTCACAAAAAAGCTTCCAAATAGTATAAAGGGGTCTCATACACCCTTTACGCAGCTTCCCATAATAGTCACATCTTAGTAATTACAGATACAAACATATATAGTAAGAATACATATATAGCAACAATACAAAACCAAAGAATTGACATTGATACAATGATGCATGCATAGTTCTATGGCACTTTATCACATGTATGGATTAACATAATAACCACTCCAGCCAAGATATAGCACTATTCTGTCACCCCAAAGATCTCCCTCATGCCTCCCCCACTACTGCCTACCCCTGTACTACATTCTTTAATCCCTGGCAATGATTAATCTGTTCTCATCTCTTTGGTCATTTTGAGAATTTTATATAAACAAAGTCCTACATTATGTGACCTTCTGAAATTGGATTTCTTACATTCAGCATAATGCTCTTGAGATCCAAATTATTATATCAGTATAGTTCATACCTTTTTTATTGCTGTGCAGCAGTCCATGTTATGGTTGTGCCACAGTTTAATTACTCAACTAGTAAAGAACACTTTGGTTGTTTCCAGTTTTTGTCTATTAAAATAAAGCTGTTATGAATATTCACATGTAGGTTTTTATGTGGCTGAGTTTTCATTTCTCTGGGGATGAATGCCCAGGAGTGTGTCTTATGAGTTGCATGGTAAACATGTATTTAATCTTATAAGAAACTGCCCAACTATTTTCCAAAATTGCTGTATCATTTTACAAGCACATGACCATGTATCTAAGTATAGATTTGTATGTTTTATATAGGTATATGTGTTCCGATTCTGAGGATTCATGTAGTTCCATCAATTCAAAAAACTTTTGAGCCATTAACTCTTGAAATATTTTTAATTCCTCATTTTTTCTATTTTGTCCTCCTAGAAACCCCACTACATTTTAAGTTGGAATTTTTGTCCTATTCTCCATATCTATTTTTTACTCTTTATTTTTTTTTTTATATCTTTCTCTTTTATATTGTAGGTATTGTGTACTCCAGTTAATCTGTTATATTTTCAGCTCTGTCTATCCTACTGGATAACCCATTTATTGACTTTAATTTAGTGACCATGCCTTTCATTTTTTAAATGAATTTTCTTCTTTTAAAATAATCTCTACTAGAATGGAAGGCAGGGAATCTTGATTCCAAGGTCAGGAGTAGGACGCGCTACCGATTGAGCCAGCCAGGAACCCCGTCATTGGTACAAGTTCAAATTTCAAAGATTTTCTTTCTTTTTTCATGTTTCCTTGTTAGTTTTTTTTAATAATTTCAACTCTCTTATATGATTTTATTAATTTAAATATCCCTCTTTAATTATCTCTATTCAACTTTTATATCACCTGGAGTTCTTGGGTGTTTCATGTTCCTGTGTGGTGGCTGCCGACATTCACTCACGGAACTATGTTTCCTTGTATCATTTTGCAATGCAGGGTTTCAATGTCTTCATCATATTTTGCTATGAGAATCTTGCAACCCTTGAATAAAAGGCTTATTCCTCAGAGGTTTTCTGTTTGCATTGGCTAGGTATCACATATTTTGTTTTGTTTTTGTTTTAGAGTTTCATATACTTAAGTCTCTGATTCCATAATCCTTAATCCATTTTTTTTTTGTTTAATGATTATTTTGTCTGATTTTGAGAGAGAGAGAGGCAGAGAGAGAGGAAGAGTAAGATTCCCAAGCGGGTCCTGCGCTGTCAGCATAGAGCCCAACATGGGGCTTGATCTCACAAACCATGAGATCATGACCTGAACCAAAATCAAGAGTTGGACCCTTAATTGACTGGAACTCCCAGGTGTCCCTCATGATCTTTAATTCTTAAAGGAAATTTTTTTTCACCATTTATAATCCAAAACAAGATGCACAATTTTCACTACTGTCTTTCTATGCAGATAGGTAGATTTTACTTAATCTACTCTTTTATGTAAAGTCATGGTTCATGAGGATTTTGTCAGTTTACACATGAGAGAACCTAAGGGCTAGTCTCTTTTCCCAATTAGACTTAAAGTTATGTTATTGTCACTTTTTCTCTCCACTCCACAGCTTTACTGTTACCATCCCAACCTGCTGGTTGATAGTTTTGGTTCATCCTTTGTTTTAGAATTGGTATAGTGCCCCTTCATTTCTTGTAAGGTCAGTGTTACATTTAAAGTTTACTTTATCCTGGTATTTAACAGTATACAGCTCTTCAGATTATCTTGACCACCATATTGTTGGATATGAGAAATTGTACAGGTCATTTTTATACTCAAATCTTCTATTAAACATTTTGCTCCTTTGGCAACTTTTATCTAAATCCCTTTCCCTATTACTCCAATTTTTAATAGCCACCATACTACAAACTTTTCTCCCCCCCTGCAGATAAATATTCCACCATGAGACTTTCCAAGATACAACTCGCAGCTATTTTAGTCAAGTGGTATATATTTTCAGTTCTTAAAATAAGATTCCATCTTACTTTCAAGTGAGGATGTTATTACCTCATTTTAGAAACAGAGCTCTGCTTAACATATCAACATAAGAATCGAAAGTTACTCTTGTGACAAGCAATGCTCCAAAGGGAAATGAGAATGCTTACCAAAGAGGCCTACCTACAAAAATGTATTTCTTGTTTTTTGTTTTTCTTAAATCGCAAATAGCAAATAGTTAAAGAGTCAAAGCCTTGGACCTTTCTCCACTGGCACCTTGATTAACTCACAGAGAGGTAGAATGATGGGCCGCCTGGGTGGCTCAGTTGCTTAAGCGTCCACTTCGGCTCGGGTCATGATCTCGCGGTTCATGGGTTCGAGCCCCGCGTCAGGCTTTGTGCTGAAAGCCAGCTCAGAGCCTGGAGCCTGTTTCAGATTCTGTATCTCCCTCTCTCTCTGACCCTCCCCTGCTCAAGCTGTCTCTCTCGCGCTCTCTCTTATAAATAAAACATTAAAAAAACATTAAAAAAATAAAACACACAAAAAAGAGATATAGAATGATAACATCACAAAAGACTGCTAAAATTGTATTTTATGACATACCTTTTGGGAATCATGTGGCAAATTACTTTTTAAAATTTAATGATGTATCCAACCTTCTAAATTATTTGATTTTTAATTTTAAAAATAAATTAGATAGTCAAGGTTATCTGTTTGTTTTTTTTTTTCTAGGAGAGAGAGAGGGAGACAGCATGAGCAGGGGAGGGTCAGAGAGAGAGGGAGACACAGACTCTGAAACAGGCTCCAGGCTCTGAGCTGGCAGTCAGCACAGAGCCCGACGCGGGGCTCGAACCCACGAACCGCGAGATCATGACCTAAGCGAAAGTGGAACACTTAACCGACTAAGCCACCCAGGCGCCCCAGTCAAGGTTATCTTAAAATGCTAATCTCACTCATGTGCTTTCTCATATGCTTACCTGAGCAGGTAGAAAGGGGAGTTATAACCAATACATGGCTAATTGTGCACGACCCTGGTGGTATACAAATATCATTTGCAGTTGTTTTATGAAGGATAAAACAAACTAGTGAATGCCATTAGTGTAGCCCAGCACATTCATCTTACAGATGTAGAAACTAAGGGCCTGTGAGACTTCACAGCCTAAATTAGTGATGGAGATGAGATTTGAATTCAGGTCCTCTAAGTTATAGTTCAGTATTGCTTTCTACTGTATCACAACGAAAAGTGAGTATTTTAATAGCTTCTAAGTGGAAAACAGAGTGCCACTTGGTTATTTTAGGAGTTCACATTTTTCTCACTGCATGGAAGCATGCTCTCTTTCGATCAGATTAAAGTGACAGAGATGAAACAGTTTTGGGCAGATATCCTTGGGTTGGCTCCAGGGCCTCTGATCTGCATTTCATCATGATACAAGCACATGTTTCCATCATTGGTACACCCGTCTGCATCAGCCACGATGTTAATCACATGCTAACCCAATTTCCTCTATGAATGTATTTCTTACTCTTCATTTAAGTTCCTGAACACTAACAGAGCCCCCACATAAGCCTGACAACCTTAACAAGAAGATCTTGGCTCAAGGACCATGCCTGCTAAGGAATATAACCCAAAAATGAAACCTTGGGAGCAGTGCAGAGGAAAAAAATCAGTCTTGCAACAGCATCTTGGGACTTGCTACAAAGGATGATTATAATGAAAATTTTGTTATTTTACATGGTAGAAGTTGAAATATCTGAGCAAGTCATGATTTGGCAATAAATGACAATTGTTGTTTTGACTTGGTGTAGTTCAGTTGTACCAAATTGATCCACGATTTCCAAAATTAGAGGTGTGGCCTTTAGAACAGAGTGGAAGATGTTGGAGTGTGTGGAGGGCGAATGGAAGCTATATTGGGAAGGCATTTTGGAAGCAGAGTCTAAATGCAAATTGGTTGTTAGAGAAACTATTCAGTTCCATCTGGTGGCTGCATATGATGAATACTAGAAATCCCTTCAATGGATATTAATTTTGGCAATGGCAAAGGGAAGTAAAATAGAACAAGGCAGGACACCAGAGTGTGGATGTTGGACTCAAACCCTCTTGCAAATGTGCAGCAAACATTCATCCCATGTTTTAGCTAGTTATCATGAAAGGAGAAGAGTTTTTTTAGTTAAAAAAAAAAAAAACAAGAAGTGTCAGGGACATCATAACTACATTATATAACTGAGGGGGGGGGTGTTTTTGCTTGCTGAACTTCCAGATTGTCTGTCTACATTGATTTATTCATTCATTCCACCTACATCTGTTCCTGAGCACCTGTTATATGCCAGGCACAGTACCAGGCAATCAAGATATAAAAATGAGATAGTTCCATTCCAGCCCTCAAGGAACTCTCAGTCTAGTGGGGGCAGTAAACTTTAAACAAGTCCGATAAAATGATATAGATAAAAACCAAGCTATACCAATCATTAGTGATATACGTACAACCTGCCAGCTACTGTTTTAATTACTTTACATTTACTGTCTCAGTTAATTCTCACAAGTATCTTATCCAATAAATATAATTATTTCTCCCATTTTACAACTGGCAAATCAAGTACAGAGAGCTAGTAAATGTCAGCTTGGATGTGAACCCCAGAAACTTGGCTCTAGAACCCAAGTTCTCAACTATTATGATATATCCCATTTTGATCTTAAATGATGGATGTGAAACATCAGAAGGGAAAGCCACTCTATCTATAGTATGGGTGGAAGGGTGTGAGGATAACAATGGTCCTGGTGATAAAAACAGGGGAAGGCTTGCTGGGGAGAAGCTCCTCAAGGTGTGTCTTGTATTTAGTCTGGCTAAGTAGAGCATGGGACAACTGGGCAGAAGAGGTAGCTTGAATAAGGTCACTGAAACTTGAAACTGAATCACATATTTATTCTTAGAACTCCAGGAAGTCCAATATGGCTGCAACATAGACTTTATGAGGTTAGTAACTGGGGATGACACTGGAAAAGGAGCTAGGAAAAAGGGGGACCAGGTCACATATGAAAGTCTTCGTGTGTGCATCTCCAGAATGCCTTAGGACAAGGGAGAACCACTGAATGGTGCTAAGCAAGATAGTCTAATTAAATGTACTTTTACATAGAATACTCAACCAGAAGGGTAGACCTATGACTGAGGATGTGGAGGGAGCAAGAAAACAGTTAAAGGACTTTAAGAATTAGTCTAGGATGGTGTTGCAGGGGGGAGATAAAGATGGATGATGTAATGCTAACTAGGAAGGAATACTGAAGGAAGAAGATTAATTTTGGGATAACTGTCAAGCTTCCATTCCACTTTGCTTTGAATTTTTAAACTGTTGGATGCCAAGAAAAAAAAAGTTGTAGACCAGAAGATAAAACAATTTTGAAGAAACTGACAAAATTTCATGAGACTTATTCCTTCTCTACAGGCCATCTAGAATGGAATGTTATCATTTGCGTTTGGCTTGATTACCTTGTACCTAAAAGATGCTTTGTAATCAACAGTTAGAATAAACAGTATCCAGGCTTAAAATGCAGTTGGGTCACTTAAAGTCATGGCTATTTCTTAGCAAAACAAATAAACAAAAAACTAACCAAACAAACAACCCCCCCCAAAAAAAAACCACCTTCAAAATGTTATTGACATACCCAGCTACAGTTCTATGCAGTCGAGTAGGAATGACTCAAATCTTCCAAGCTTTTTTGATTGAAATATTCAATCAGATAACACCAGGGTAAAAATAATGAAGCCTTGAGATGATGTGTTTCATCAAGTAGAAAATAATGTTAAAGGCACTCTTAAGGATGCAAAAATGACTGTGAAAAAATACTGACTTCCTGCCAAAGAAGGGATTATTCCAGCTCACCAGAAAGAGAAGAAGAAGAAGAAAAAAAAATAAAAACAAAAAATCCCGACACCTGTTGGCAGTTTAATGCTAATATGAATTCTGTTTTCAGGCTGGAAATTATGCATCAACAAAAATATAAATAGAATTTTTTTCACAGCTGTGTAAGTGAAAAAAACATATGTTGAGAAATTAGAGATGACTATTATCCATTATTCAAAATTTCCACGGCCACTGAGTGAATCCAGTGTTGGAATTAAAATGTACAATGCTTTTTAATTAATTTAATTTACATTGTTGGCTGATGAAATGCCACATATAACCACAACATTGCAAACTCTTCCCTGTTCTCCATCAATACTGCTCTGCTGTTCAAAGGGGCCAATATGGCTGCTAATTTCTTGCCTTCCCCTGGAGAAAATGGAAGAAGCGTCTGTGGGGTTGGAAGAGAAGCCATAAGCCAGAGGCAGGTGGGCCAGAACCACCACAAACATTCCCTACTAAGACCACCACCAGTTCATGAGTGGAAAATACCATACAAATACGCTGAGGTTAAACCAGAATTATTTTAGTAATTTTTTTCAAAAAACATGTTTTTTTTTTAAGTTTACCTATTTATTTTGAGAAAGAGAGAGAGAGCATGAACTTAAATGGGGGAGGGGCAGAGAGGAGAAGAGACAGAATCCCAAGCACGCTCTGCACTGTCAGCACAAAGCTGTGAGATCATGACCTGAGCCAAACTCAAGAGTCAGACGCTCAACCAACTAAGCCACCCAGGCACTCTTTAATAATCCTTTCTTAAAGACTTTTCTATATGCCTAGAAGCATGATGGGTGTTATATTACAGGTGTTACTTATCATTCTATCTGACCTTGGACAAACCACTCCTTTTTTTGAGATTAGTTTTTCCCATATGAGAGGTTCTCTCAGGCTCTAAACCTTGATCATCCTCTAATTTTGGCTCACAGTCCTCAAGGAGCCCAGACGTATACAACTTGATAAGACTGGCACACCTAAAGCTGATGAATCAAATCGATAATAAAAATAACAAATCTGAAAATACCGAGGGGAAGTATATTCTGTTTACTGCACACATATGATGTACCACTGCACACTGTTCTCTGTCACTTTATTATCTCCCACTCTATCCATTGTTTTAGTTAACATCCACAGCAATCTGGTCCCATCCCACAACTGGAGAAATCAGTGCTCAGAGAACCTGGGACAGGTGGAAAGCTGAAGGGGTAAGCCAAAGGGTGGAACTGAATTTAGATCTTTCTGGGTCTGGCACCCAACTTTTAATCACTACCCCATTCTGCCAATAATAACAATAGGAAAAGGTCCCTGAGGGTTGCTATTATTATAATTAATTCTGTGAAGGCAGTGCAGTGCGACAGAAGATCACAAGGCGTGGAATCAGATGCACCTGGGTATTTATCTTAACCTTGACACGTGACCGGTGTGACGGTGGGATCTATAGGCCTATTTCCTCATCTGTAAAATGGGGATATCAATATTTATCTAATGGGGTTGCGTTGAAGCACAAATAAGCTAGTATCAAATGCTTGGCAGAATGCCTGACACACAGTACATACATATGAGCTATTTTCCTTTCTCTTCCCCTCCCTCCTTTCCTGTGTTCTCATATTTTTTCAAGCTCTGACCAATTTCTTTTCAGCTGTCTGCTTGTTCTATTAGTGTGCATGGTTTGCCTACAGAGATTTCAAACATTTAAAGGTCATCATTTGTTCAAAGTAGGGAGGTCAGCCTCCCATCCTCAAAGCCCTTCCTCCGGTACAATGCTGGTGCTGATCCTGGGCCAGGCTTAGATGATCCTGATTAGCATATGCCAGCTCCCTCGAAGGGAGGGAAAGTGCGAGATAGGCATCTGCAAATTGCATTCCTTCATTAGCCTGTCTGCTAATATTGATGTTACAATTTTCTAGTCAACTCCTTGCCCCCAGCCTCCCCTCAGCTCTTCACTCCTGGCCTGCAGCCGCCCTCTGTTGCTACTCAGCGTCTTCGAGGAAGTCTTCCTTGTCAGGAGCGTCCTGTGTTGCTGAAAGCAATGGTTGAGCGGTGAACCCAAATCCTGCTAGTTGGAGACCACTTCCTATAATCGATGCATTGCCTGGAGTCGAAATATCCAACATCTTTGGGTATATATATTTTTTCAAAACCCAGTAGCAAATTATAAAAACCCTTCTACTTGCATTCAGAAGGAAAGATAGACCTAATATCTCAGAATCCACTATGGGCAAGATGCTTAATTTTCCTTTAAAAAAACTTAATAATTAGCGCTTAGTATGCACCGAATACTATTCCAGTGCTTTAAAAATACTGACTCAGGGGCGCCTGGGTGGCTTAGTCGGTTAAGCGTACGACTTTCGCTTAGGTCATGATCTCGCGGTTCGTGGGTTCGAGCCCCGCGTCGGGCTCTGTGCTGACTGCCAGCTCAGAGCCTGGAGCCTGTTTCAGTCTATGACTCCCTCTCTCTCTGACCCTCCCCTGCTCACGCTGTCTCTCTCTCTCTCTCTCTCCTAGAAATAAATAAAACATTAAAAAAAATTTAAAAAATAAAAAAATAAAAAATAAATAAAAATACTGACTCATACAATCCTCTTAATAGCCCATATGAGATAGTTATGATTAACTTTTTGATTTTACAAATGAGGAAACTGAGCACAGAGAGGGTAAGTAATCCGCTTGAGGCCATCTAGTAAGTGACACAGCAGGATTTGAACCCAGGTTCTGAATCTGGGTTCTAGATCCAGGCTCTTTGCCGTGAGACCATGTTGCTTCTGGGCACAGGAGCACAAGGAACCTCTTAGGATATGTGATTACGACTAGTAGCTGGTCACTTGCAACACAAGTAGGCATACAATAGAATGGCTCCTACTCGTGAGCATTTGGCATGCAAGGGGCATCCATCAGCACAGCTGAAAGAAGGAAAAGGGAGTGCTGATTAATCTCACCAGCTAGTTAAGGGAGTAGACTGTTAAGATGTGTTCTTCTCATCTTCTTACATCATCATAGTTATTATTCTAAAATACATAGAAGAATAAACCAAACACAGAGTGGATATATAATTTGTCCAAGGAGAGATTTTAAGGTAGCCTAAATAATCCCTTAGCTCACCCTCTTCCGAAGGTTCTCAGTGGCGTAAAGTCTCCTAACACCAGCTCCCTCTTTATATGCAGAATTTCTAGAGGCAACTTTGTCTTACAAAGCTATAAAGACTGTCACCATTTCTCATCAGTATTGTCTCAAAAGAATAGGCATAACATCCAGAAACAATGAGTACTTTGCACCTTACACAAAGACTATGTAACCTTAACCAAAGAGTCTGCCATACATTGAACAGGTGCCCCAGGTATGTATGTTGAGCTCTGGGAAACTGAGTCAGTTGTACACCCAAGCTCCACATACAGCCTGAAAAGCTGCAGCCTTAGGAATGGAAGAGAGCTCCAAGGAAGCTAATTCCAATAGCTTAATAGTGGCAAATTACTTGGCGTATGTGCTATCAATTCTCTTCCATGTACCCTTAGAAGGCTTGCCTAACCAACAAAACAGTGTCAGCACGACTTGAGCATACTGCCCTCCCAAACTTCTTAATGTGGTATTCCCAGCAGCAACTACCCACTGGTTACACCAGGCACATGGGAGTGAAGGCTACCTTCCATCCCTGAATAACCTGAGAAGTGGACCCAGAAACTTCATAGCATCTCATAACCAATGTGATACAATCAATAATATCTTGCATTCTTCTGCACTGCCATTTCATATGTGCCTTTCCAACTGCAGCAGCTTAGGGGCTCATGTGTGATTCACGAGTAAGAAAGAATCTTCTAGAAGGTGAAAGGGCAGAGCAACAGGCCTGAGAGCCACCCATCATACCTGACCTTGATATATGGAAACAAAATGATGGATTGGAAGCCACTTTGAGTAGGAGTAGCCTTAGGCCTGTGAGACTCTGCTCACCCAAGTTATCCTTCCCAACCCACCAATCTCTCCACCTGAGAGGAACACTGGTAGCCCCTCCCATTCCAAAGCATCGAAGGCAACCTCATCACAGGGATCATTTTAACGCACTCCTGTGACTATGTCACTCCCATCTTTTAAAAGCCTTCAGTAGCTCTCTATGGCCTGCTAGGTGAAAAACAAGCTCTGACATGAATATTGCAATCTTCATTCTATTCTCAAGTCATAGGCTTTACAAATTTAATTCAATACCTTTAAACTCCACAGTTAAAGGCACTACTTGAAGATCCCTAAATGAGCTGGATGACCATGGGCACGTTCCTTAAAATCTCTGGGCTTTTCTTTCTTCACTTAGCACAGCACAGGGCACTGAGTAAGCATTCAATAAAAGTCAGCGATTATGTGTATTTTCGGCTGTGAGCATGTGTGTTTTTCTGGCATGTCTGTTGTATGTCTCTGGGTGCTTGTCTGTTTCACAGCATTCAGCTCTTTATCAGTGCCTGTCTGCTTCTGTCTCTGGGTCTCTCTCTCAAGTTCTCAGACCCCAAGCCCAGAAAGAATATTTTGTTCTTCCTGAAGAAGGCTCTGTGCTTTCAGGGCAGAGCCCTCTTCTAGGCTGGCCCACTCAGTACAAAGCTTTCTCGTATACACAGGGAATTTTCTGCATCCACGGAGGAATGACCGGAATGGAAAGGCTGTGCTCATAAAATCAGGGTTTTTGTTCTTTCCCAAGTCCTGTCTCTGACTTCTCCTAACGTCTTTCTTAAATGCAGACACGTGGTACCCCAGTTAGCTAATCGTGGCCACATTTGCAGGGCTGGGGGCAAACCCACTTGGCCTTTCTGTTCTCACTGCTCTCAGGGTTCAGTGAGGAAGGGTGCTGATTTCCAGCCTGTGAGGGTGTGTTAAATTGGCATATCACTGAAGCAAACACCATCGTGGGCTGCATTCTGTTTCAGCCAGTAGCATTCCATATTCAAGAAAAAAATTGGAATGAAAAGTTCTGGAGACAGATGGTGTTGATGATTGCACAACAATATGAATGTACTTAATACCACAGAACCATACATGTAAAAATGGTTATGATGATAAATTTGGTTATATATCTGTTACCATACTAAAGCAGTGGAACAAAAAGCACCCAGTACCTAGAGGGATGGAGATCATAAGTGCACATCCTAAGTGTTTTTCTCCCCTCTCCTTTTTCTATTTCTGTCCCTCTTGTTTACTTAGCCTGGGATGTGTATGTGTTTGAGAACTATCTTTGCTTCTTCAGAATAATATGGGCCTGGGCAAGGAACCAACGGCATTCTGGCACCTCCAGGCTCCGAGATCTCATGTGATTTTAGGATAAAGGGCATTAGTGGGGGAAGTGCATCCTGGAAAAAGAATTCAGCAGTCAAGTCCTTTCAGAGGAAGGAAGCAGGGGATGCAAGATAAATGCACACATCATAAACCAACACGTGGAAGAACAGTGGCGATGGAGTCAGAAGATCTGGCTGAAATCCCACTACAGTTACTGTGGGGTGTTGTGCAAGTCAGGTCACCTCTCAAGGTCCAGTATCCTCACCTGTGAGCTGCAGGGTGGGACCAGGGTGGCAGAGGAAAAGAGAAGACTGAAGTCCTGTGCTCCTTTAAGGCAACTGTGTTAATCTAGGGCTGGGCTGGGCAAGGCAGAAACAGATCACTCAGTGTCAGAACAGGGCAGCAGCCTGAGCAGGTTGGAGGCTCATCAGCACTGAGACCTACTGGTACAATTTATCAGGTAAATGGCCCTATGAGAGAGAGTGCTCTGATGATCAGAAGGAAATAAATCCTCAAGTACTCCACCTACTTATGTTCCCTTGCCATTAAATCTGGAGAAAACAAACACCCCGTACAGGGCGGTTTACTGATTCCTAAAGACAGCTGCTGGCTTTAATAATCCTTCAGTACCTGTGTGGTGGGTCCGCCCAGGCAGGGCCCTACACAGAAGCAGCCGGGGTCAGCCCCTGGAGAGTGGTGAGAAATGAGACTGACTCCTGGTCCAGGACAGGTGCAGGGGAAAGCAGGTGGTGAGACTGCCTCATGGGCCCTAGCCAGAGGGAGGAGAGGCTGGGCCCGAGTCAACACGATTCCCGTGGTGACATGGCAGATCTCTGTGGGCCACAATCAGCCACTGTGTGGCCTATGCAGAAGGGTCCTGACTCGATTTAATGTTCTGCTGTTGCTGTGTTGAAATCTATAATGATTTCTGAACAACGGACTCTTATTTTCCTCTTGCACTGGGCCATGCAGATTATGTGTCCACTTCTGCAGATAGAACGACAGGACTAAGTGCCTACATTCTCCAGTATGTTCTAATCTTGCCAGCGAGTCGAGCACTGTTTAGGAGGAACTTGGGTTGAGGAAGAAAAAGAGAAGGAGACAGGAAAGGATGAAGATGAGGAAATTAACTACGAAGCTCCTGTTACTTTCCCCATAAGGCTGCCCAAGATTACCTATTTGAAATCGCAACCTCCTCCCTCAAACCTCCCCAATTCCCAGCTCTCTTTCAAAACATTTTCAACAGTATTTACTACCCGCTTTACTTGTTTAGTGTGTGTGTCCTAGAACCTAAGTTCCAAGAAGAAAGGAATCTTTAGCTGTTTAATACAATGTTACACCCAAATTGCCTAATGACTCCTGGCATGCTGTGGGCCCTCAGTGGGTTTTCCACAGATGAAAGAAAGAATCGTACACCTAATATGTGCTAAGACCTGTGCTAAGCCAGTTCCAGGTTTATCTTATTTAATCTTCTAGGATTTAGTCATTCATTTACTATGTGTAGGAACTGAGTTCAGTCCTAGCAGCACTGTAAATAAGTTAGGAGACCACCCTCAATTTCCACCCTCAATTTAGATATTAGCGGTTTGGAGATACTCCTTTACAATGAAGAACCTGAAGCTCAGAGAGACTGAGTCATTTGCCAAATGCTAATTTAGAGAGAAACCATGCTCTTCCAGAAGTGGATTAGAGTCCGAAGGAGAAGAAAAGCAGAGAGGGTGAGGAGGATGAAGTGGGGGGTGGAATGAGGAGACACAGCAAACAGAGGGGTTGGTATGTTGGAGAAACCCTACCTAGAGGCTTGCTTTGGGAAGAGGAAGCTCAGGAAAGGGAAGTAAAGAAAAAATATTCTAGAAGTCATCATAAGAGTTCAGAAAATGTGAGCATTCTTGAGATGCAGCCCTTACACCTTACATGGCGAAGGGGTGACTTCCTGCTGACCTAGCCATGACCTTCTCCCAGCCCCCTGATGACCCAGGACATATACCTACTGGACTTCTCTAAGCCAAGAAGCTGTGCTTTGATCAAAAGAGTTGTAAACTTGGACTCAGGAGCCTGCATCAAAGCCGTGTCCTTGCCACTCAAAGTATGGCTTTGGGCAAATGGCACCTTACTGCTCTGAACCTCACCATTTAAATGAGGGTACAAGTTTACGAGTAATACTCGGTGGTGATCCTTGCCAAATACTGTACAATCACAAGAGCAGCCCCGGGGGCATAGCTGAAGAAGGCATCTAACTCAGAGCCAAAAGTAGCTCCCTCCACCTCACTATGAGCTATGTGGCCTTGGGCAAAACTCTCAACCTCTCTGAACCTCAGTTTCCTTGCCTGTAAGCCACAAAGCCTTAAGCAAAGATACTGGATTGCTAAAATGGGAGAAAAGCTGTGGATTGAACAGTGGAATGTGGATTGCATTTCTAATCCTACCCCAGAAGCACAAAATTTTAGCCAACTCTCCAAATTCACTCATGGTCAACCTGGACCTGCAGAGGCTCAAGTCTTAAAACCAAAGCATGTCAACAGTTCTCCACTTTTTCTTTAAAAGCTTTTGCCTTTGAAAGGTGCAGAATGTGCCTGATCCTCAGTCCCACCTTTGCTGAACTCTTGCAGATTTTTTCTGCCCAGGGAGTGTATCAGATCACAGTGGAGAGTGAGGGGTCCACAGGGGATCTGTTATGCTTTCCCAATTGCAAGAGGCAGTTCAGTTCTCTGTCTGTGAAAAGTAGCCAAATTATTGCAAATGTCTAGTCAATTCCAAATGTCACCAGCTACCAGTAAACAACAAAAAGCTGGCTACATTCAGGACTGGATCATTTAAAACATAATTATAATAAATGATTTAAAGGAGCTCTTTTAATTACCACTACGTATCCAAGGCTCAGGAAGGCATTCCAGAAGAACTGTTTTCTATTGTAACTGCATAAATTTAAATGCCATTAATTTCATATCTGTCATTCACTTCTCTTCTACTACATTGATCTCTGTATCAGGAAATTTAATGCCTCCTGTTTCATTTGGGGATTTCATGGTTTCTACCGAGGAAGAGCTTTGTTTTTAGTCCTGCAGTTTCCAAATGCCATTTACACTCCAAAGTATAAGCTAGTAAACCACACATGAAAGCAAAAACAAAGGAAAGGAAGTGAGACCAGGTCAAAGAATTAGAAAGACTGCTGACAAAAACTGAGGATTGTTGGTTGTTGGGGGGTGGGGGGGATGGTCATGGAGGAAGGCACTCGTGGGGATGAGCACTGGGTGTTATGTGGAAACTAATTTGACAATAAACTATTTGTAAAAAAAAAAAAAAAAGAAGACCAAGATTTTACTCCTGGCTCTGCTGCTACTTTACTGTGTGACTTCAGGCAAGATCCATGATGTATCTGTGCCCCCATTTTCTACTGGGTAATGTGAGTAAGGATGACTCCTGTCCTTGCTTATCTTACTGGAATTTTGGGGATTACATGAAAATAAAATAAGAGGCTTTATAAGCCATTCATTTAGCCAGCCAGTAAATCATTCAGTAAGGACTTAAGAAGCACTGACTACCTATTAGGCAGTATGCTAGCTGTGAGGACAGAAAACCAAGCAAAAAGAAACTGCCTCTTGCATAAGAAGCTTGCTGTAGAGTGGAAGAAATAGAAGAGGGAATGTAGTCTTTAGGGTTATATGTGCTTTCTTTCCTGTTCTGTTATTTCCCTTTTCAGTAAGAAATTCCTGATTTGAGACTATAGAAAATGAAGCCACTCCTTGGTTTAGTCCAAAATAAGGCATCCAACCTCATATCGTCAACCTTTGTTCATACAAATAGATGCTTATATGGTTCATTCTTTGGTCACTTGTTTAGAATGTTAAATATTGAAAGAGATAATCAAACATCCCCCCCCCCATCAGAAAAAAAAAATGTGGCTTCTAAATGACTGGTATTTCCAATTGACTTTAAAGGCACTGTCTAGACCCAGGATTGATGTCCTTCCAGGAGAATGAAATCAGCGGGTGTGGAGAAGTGATGGCCTTTTTGATTCTCAAATAAACATTGCTCAGAGAGACCTTCCAAGTCCTCAGGGGACTTCATGGTGATACATTCAAATGCCACCCAGCTGTACAAATATCAATATCTAACTTTAAAAAAAGACTTACATTTTTCAAAGGGAGCTATCAGAAAAGTACATTTGTGCCTCCCTACTCGGATTGCTATATGCTGTGTATAAAAATGACTCTTGGGCTACCTCGGAAGAGGAAGATGCAAGGAACTGTATAGAACTAATGTGCTTCTCAATATTCAAACCCCTCCAAAGGGGACATTTTGTCACCCTCCAAAGGTGAGGTTAAGATTAGTGTTCAGTGGCACAAGAGAGCAAGGAGAAAACCCAAAGAGGGTTTCCTCTTTCAGCTGTGTGACCTTGACCAAATGACCCTTCTTAACTCCTGGTTCCTTGGATAGAAGACAGACACTTGGGTTCTGCAGATTCTTTTGGATGTAGAAGGGAATAAAAAGTCAAAGTTAGTAAGAAGAGTAAGCTGAGCAATGGACAGAGTTGAAAAACCTGTGTTGTAATTTCCGTTCTTGTATAGACTGGCAGTGTGACCACATACAGGTCAATTCATGTTATTAGTCCTTAGTTTTCCCACTTGCAAAATATCTAGGTGGCTGAGAGCTAGATATGGCTGGATGTGAAAGTGTTTTGTAAATTGCTAGGTATATTTAATATTATTCTTTTATTTTTAGAGAGAGAGAGAGAGAGAGAATGGGGGAGGGGCAGAGAGAGAAGGGGAGAGAGAATCTTACTGACATGGGGCTCAATCCCGCAAATCCTGATACCATAACCTGAGCTGAAATCAAGAGTCAGACGCTTAACTGACTGAGCCACCCAGGTGCCTGGATTACAAGATATATTTGAGCAACACATTATTACTGCCATGATCTGACTTCAAATGCTAACCACGCTAATTGGGAGCTAGCATTCATACATACCCCACATAGACACCTTATAGCCAATAACCTATTTACTGATCACAAAGCCAGGAGTTGTGGGGCGAGTGCCAGGAACTGGCATCTTGGCTGCCCGTATCTTTAGTCCACACCCTGGCAACAATGAGTATATTTCTTTCATTATTTATACTTTAAAAACTCCATGTCATTGTTGAAGTTCAAAATTTGAATAGACTGCCAGACAGCTTATTGAATTATTTATTTTAACTGGCTTATTTCTATATTGGATAATTTCTTCCATGTGTTTCTATTATATCAATAACGGGAGGCAATTATTGATTTTTCTAAACCCATTAGGTTCAATGAATTGTTCAATTAGTTTTACGATTTCAAATAGAGAAAGATGTGAGATTACCACTCTTGGCAGTTAGAAGCAACTTCTAAAAGGAGAATAATGTCCTAATTTGTAAAATGCACAGGTAGCAATGGGCCCTGCATCACACATGCTCATCAAGGCTTTGCACTATCAAGATCTGGGATTTACAGCAATGGCTCTGAGCACAGTGTTTAGGGAGGTAGTGGCAAATGCATATTTGTAAGTGTTTATCTTTTGGTATTTACCCATAGATATGTTGTTAAGCTCTTATAAATTCAGATGTATAATAAACATGCAATGACTTTAAAAGATGAATAGTAACAGACAATGTCATGTTCACTTCTAGTCCTAAATCTTTTGAAGGCTCTCCATTTTCTATAGAATGAAGTTCAAAGTTCCAGGCAGACAAATCCAGACAATACCTTGCGTGAAACTTAACAAGCATTTTCTTGGCTTCACACTTGCTATTTTCACACTCTGGAATGCTCTCATGTCTCCATTACTGTTCTTTCCACATGTTGGGAAGGGAGGGACAGGGAATTGTAATACAGAGCTTCTCAAACTTTAGCTGTCTATGCACCAGCTTCTCACGCCCATAATCCAACTGTATTACCATTCACTTAATGTTACAAATGACCTACTCAGCACTTACATACATACTCTAGCCTCCTGTTCAACATTTATACCAATAACGTCATGGGTTTAAGATTCTAGTCATACTATTTGTGGTACACATTAAAATAGACACATAAATATTATTTTACTTTTAAAATTTTTATGTTATTTATTTTTTTGAGATAGAGAATGAGTGGGGGAGGGGCAGAGGGGGGGAGAGAGAATCTTAAGCAGGCTCCATGTCCAGCATGGAACCCAATGCAGGGCTCAATCTCATAACCATGATATCATGACCTGAGCCAAAATCAAGAGTCTCATGCTCAACCAATTGAGCCATCCAGGTGCCCCTGGACACATAACTATTAAAATAAACCATGAACCACACAAAAATATTCTCACACACTCCTTGGGATTCCCATATCACACTTCAGGGAAAATTAAGGTAGTGGATAAGATTTTAGGATCTAGCAACAGGCTTGGATTTAAACTCCAGCCACTTACTAGCCATGCATCTTTGGAAACAGTACATAAACATGCTGGGCCTCAGCTTACACATTTATAACATGAGGATTAGAATAGCATTAAGAATCATGTTGGGGAGCCTGGGTGGCTCAGCTGGTTGAGTGTCTGACTTCAGCTCAGGTCATGATCTCACAGTTTGTGGGTTCGAGCCCCACATTGGGCTCTGTGCTGACAGCTCAGAGCCTGAAGCCTACTTCTGATTCTGTGTCTCCCTCTCTCTCTGCCCTTTGTCTGCTTGTGCTCTCTCTCTCAAAAATAAATAACCATGATATCATGACCTGAGCCAAAATCAAGAGTCTCATGCTCAACCAACTGAGCCATCCAGGTGCCCCTGAACACATAACTATTAAAATAAACCATGTTTAAAATTTAAAAAAAAGAATACATGTAAAGTGTCTTGCACTTGATGACCATTATTGTGTCCATTTTAGCAAACATTTGTGGAGAGTTATTACAGAATGGTTAGGATCAAGAGATCTTGATCTCTAGGATCAAGAGATCAAGTGATCTCCACACCACTTGGATTCAAATTGTGGCTGTTGAGGAACTGAGAGCAAATCACTTGAGTGCTCTGTGTCTCAGCACCCTCACTGAGTTGCCGGGAGGTTAGGTTGTTATAAATATAGTACTTACGGGGGTGCCTATGCACAGTAAGCACATTAGAGACTCCATGAGCAATTACGATTGCCTTTGCTGCATCCTAGACACCAGGCTATGTGCCAGGGATAGAGACAACTGGCAAAGAATTTAAAAATCTCCCCCTTTTATGTGTATTTTATATGCAAATATATACTGGAGACAAACTACAGAAATTAAATAGAGGAGAAAGTGGTTGATTCTTCACTGGGCAGGGAAGAGGGAATAAAGAGGGCTTCATGGAGGAGGTAACGTTAGGGATGGTTTTAAGAAGTGAGTTGGGGTATTAAAAGATGATTCTTCGAGACAATTTAGTCAACACTTTCCTTGGAAAGACTTTCCTGTTCCCAAAGGCACAGTTCACAGGCTACTTCTTACTGTTTGAGGGCAGAGACTGGTGTTAGACATTGGATTTTTGATGTTGAGGGACTGGCCCATGGTACATGCTTGATAAGGAGGGTATGAAATCACTTCTCCTCGCCTGCCTTTATTTCCTTATTCATAAAATAAACATTCTTTCTCTTGCCTGTCTGCTCTTCTATTATTCCACAGAAAGATATTGCTTAATATTAACAATAATGGAAACTCACATATATTGCTTTATACTTTATATATATTTCATTTTATCCTCATAATGATCCTATGAGGCAGGCACTATTATTACTCTGACTTTATAGATAAGTCATCTGAGGCCTAGAAAGTTTAAGTAACTCTAACAAAATCACCTACTTCCCTAAAATATAGCTCTCTGGTCCCAAGGATGTGTACACAACCACCGTGCCACGTTGCCTCCCAAATGCCTAAATTTAAATTCTGTTTCATGAGTGATATCAATTCCTTGGATGGGGCCATTTATTGAATAATGCACAGCCACTTCTCAGATAAGGGGGTAGGTGAAAGCAGACGGCCTCTGGGACCTCGCACAGGCTAGGTCTGGGCAAGTCCGCATGGTATGTAAATGGTTTACAGCAACAGAGACATGGTTCCCAGAATGAATCATTCTCATGCCCGCCACTGAGTGAGACACTTGTGGTGATGGCTCAGGCCAGCCGAAGCTCAGCTAGACAAGGCTAATGAGGATGGAGGAGACTGAGAGCCTCAGTTGAACTCCTTGGTAATCAGAGAATTATGAAGTTAATATACAAGTATAATCTGCCACGAAATGAAACGAAGGCAAATAGATTCTAATCACTGCTAACTTTCCCATGTCGCCAGCTTCATCAAGTGATATGTACAGGATCTCCGCAGGAGCATTAATGCTCCAAGAGGCACAAGGGGGTGGAGGTTGAAGCACCTGAAGCTGAAGGGAAGAGATGAAAAATAAGTAAGGCAACAGAAACTTTGGAAGAAATAGTGTTCATTTAAGCTGCTTCTGTGGCTCTTAGACAAGAGCCATTTGAAATGGGGGGATATTTCTTTTGGCTTAACCTTCTACGGGGACATTCCACAGATTCCGACCATTAGCCCGGGAAGAACCTTGGGGATTTATATTCTCCAACTCTCTTATTGTACAGGTGTGGAAACGTGTGGCTGGTGGGATATAAGGTAATAATATAAAAATAGATAACACAGTATTTTAGAAATAACATTAACAATGAATCTAGGGAAAATTAGTTTTCTATCAAAATGCAGGATCGCCAAGATAGGGAATAGTGAAAACCGAGCTCAGTCGCCCTAACTCTAGCTGGTGTCAGGAGATATAATGGGAGGAGACCACGCAGCATGCAGTGAGCTCCACACCCTTCTCCTGATGATACTGACAGAGAAGGGAAGTCCACGTGTGAATCGACACAGGAGGCCTGGGGGACCACCCTGAGGGCAGGGACCCCATTCTGCGTATGGGCCTATGTCCTTGGGAAACTCTTGGGCTCTCTCCAGGCACACTGCTCTGTCTCCAGCACAGACGATGCCAATAATTACTCATATGATGAGCTACATGGCACAAAAGAAAGAGGGGGCTGTCTGCGAGTACGCGGGGGAATGACCAAATCTAGAGATGGGAGGGCCAAGAAGGTCTTCCTGAGTGATGTGAAGGAACAGCGGAGTTTAGACAAGCACAGTGGGATGGGATGACAGGGTGGCCCCACATGGTATTTGGGACAGAGAGAACCCCAAGTGGGATGGCGTGGAAGCAAGGGGATCTTCACTGCTGGCAAGTACGTGGGTGGAAAGGTAACATCCCGAGTACACTATCGCTACACACTTGTATTGTTCACCACTGTATACACCAGGACGTGAATGTGCACTTATCGGTGCACACATCACTTATCGGTAACGTATAAACAATGCATACCGCTTTGTGGGCTCAGTGTCTAGAGTGTCCTGTAACCTCTCTAAGGTTTCTACTATGAAATGAAGGTTTTAGGAATTTTCCTAAATTTACCTCCAAGCATGGGGGCCTTGAGGATCAAGAGAGACCATTTGAAAATGTTCAACTATTATTTTATTATCCAGCGCATTCTGTTCAGTGAGTCCCATCAATATACTGACAATCTAAGAACTGGCACCGTTTTCAATGCCCAGTTTTAAGGACCAGAAAGGCTATTCTGGATACAGTCACAAAGGAAGCTGAAAGGAAACCGTGACTTTGGGAGCCTGGACCCGATGTCCTGTGCACCCCAACACCTTGCTCCTTGGGCTCTCTGCATGAGGGGTGTGTGTTCTCTGAACGAAGAAGAGCCAATCAGGTGCTCACAGACCTCCCTGATGACAATTTGTCACTGGCAGGTGCAAGGCATGCTCTGAGGGCACTCTCCATCTGAGCATCCACACCCTCAGCACAGAGCAAACCATGGCCAATGACATGGTTCCTGCCCAGTGGGAACGGATGCTAAATGGTAGGCAGGCCTGCCATCCAAAGACTATTAGTTCCACTTCCAATTTTATTTCTCAGTTTCAAGGACAAAAGCAAAGGTTGGAAAGTTCTGCTTTTTACAGAACACTGTACATTTCAAAAGAGTTCTAATACAAATCTCACTTCTCTGAAAACATCCAATGTCTGCTTTCACAACATGGAAGCTCCTGTCAGGAAATCTGAGTCTGAGAATAAAGTCTGCCACTTACTAATTGATGATAACTGTCAACATATTAATTTGTAGACTGGGAATAGTAATACCTTCTTCTCAGTTTTACGGGCAGTACTTAGAAAGGGGACCTGGGGGAGAAATCTGGAAGTAAAGGTATGTGCCCAGTAAAATGTGAATTTGGTGCTCTACTCCCAAGAAAGTTGTTTATTATCCATGTGTACCTTCCACCTAGAACAGTGCCTGACACAGAGGAAGGTACTCCCCAATGTTTACCGAAAGTTTAATTACGTGAGTTTGAATACACAAATATGGAATTTGCTAAATTTTTAAAGTTTATTTATTTTTGAGAGAGAGTGAGCAAGGGTTGGGCAGAGAGAGAGAGGGAGAGCATCCCAAGCAGGCTCCACATTGTCAGAGAGGAGCCCAATGTGGGGCTCAGACTCATCGCCCTGAAGTCATGGCCTGAGCCAAAACCAAGAGTCTGACATTTAACCAACTGAGCCACTCAGGTGCCCCACAAATATGGAATTGTCTTTGCTTCATCTTTTTCAGCCAAAAAGTAAATTTATATGGTTGGTTCCTCTGAGGATTATAAGCTTATAATCAAAAAGCACTTGGAAAGTTGTATTACCTTTCTTTCACATGAACTGGTGGTTGGATTTTCCTAGGGCCATTCAAAGGGAAGAAACCCAGGGAAACTCTGACATGGATCCTCACCCTCACACATCAAAATGACTCATTCAAGGCTTTCAAAGTAGCTCTTCCTCTCCTGAAATTGTATTTAAATTTTTAGACATTTACAAAAGCAGCAAAAATGATTATAAATATCGATGGGGCTATGGCAAATAATTGGCAATTATTAACATTTGTGTCACATTGCCTTAAATGTTTTTTATAAGAAAATCAAACATTTTTAATAAGATTGACATCCCCTCTATTTTTTTTTTCATTTTTTAGTGTCTAT
The DNA here is from genome assembly GCF_003009895.1 of Hyaena hyaena. Taxonomy (NCBI): domain Eukaryota; kingdom Metazoa; phylum Chordata; class Mammalia; order Carnivora; family Hyaenidae; genus Hyaena; species Hyaena hyaena. Next base: position 3,431,549 of record NW_024080637.1, on the reverse strand, counting down.
TTATTTTTGAGAGAAAGACAGAGACAGAATGTAACTAGGGGAGGGCAGAGAGAGAAGGAGACACAGAATCTGAAGCAGGGTCCAGGCTTCAAGCTGCCAGCACAGAGCCCGATGTGGGGCTCAAACCCATGAATGGTGAGATCATGACCTGAACTGAAGTCAGGTCTTTAACCGACTGAGCCACCCAGGTGCCTCCTCCCTTCTGATTTTTGATATGAGTCTCATTTCTTCTTCCCTTTCTAGTGGCTACTACTTTAATGAATTAAGTATCTTTTCCATTCGATGTTTTTGAAGACATCGTATGTATGAACAATGTACAAAACTGTTTAATTTTTGTGGGGTTTTACAAAAATTTCCACAAACGATATCATATTGTACATGTACTACATATAATTTAGCACACTTTTTCACTTAAATTATGTGCTTAAGATCTCAGCATTACCTTGTTCTTCTTAAGTATTCCAGACCTTGGGTATGTCATTTAATTGCTCTGTGCCTCACATTTACTCAGCCTGAAAAACAGAGTGCTTCAGTACCTGATTTATAGAGTTTTTGTCAAGTACTAAATACCTGTAAAGTCAAGTAACTAAATACCTGTAAAACTCCAAGAACAGACCTGGCATTGTTATGTTAAGTTCCTGCCCCTGCCGTTATGATTATTTAATGAGATAGCACATTGTCCTATGACCAAACTGACTCTCAAATTGCTGGTAGATCTGAACCAATGGACAGAAGTTACTGAAATTCAGGTTTAAATGTGATACAAGGAAGATATTTCAAGTAATTAGAGAGGCCAAGATAGCTTCCCCAAACAGTGAGCCCTCATCACCTTCCAGTGGTGTTTTAAGTTGTATTGGACATGGAAGGTTGGAAGAGATGGCCTCCTCCGAGAATCCTTAGAGCAATAGAATTCTATCAGTCCATGCAATATCCACCCAAGTTCCAGGCCAGTGACATCATTTGGCATGCTAATGAATGGAAATATTTTCATGCAGGCTGGCCGATTCAAGCCATGCGTACGATGAAAAGGGCAAATCTTTTCATGTGAAATTGTGCATGAATAGAGACTCATTGCCCACATAAGATGCATTTTGGGGAAATGGCTCTCAATAAAGCAGGGTAAGAATACACCGTAAGCTCTTGTGGTCTGATTGTTTGCAGGAGAAAAGCAAGCTGATGTTCCAGAAGTCACTGGCCTTGTAATAAACTGAATATTCCTCTCTGGAATCAGATGCATACATGATTGCGACACTATGGCCAGGGGATAGAATGGAAAAGACTGAATTATTATCTATGCTGTATCTACTTGGTATGAGACAGTAAGCCTGGCACTCAATATGCCACCTTCTATATATTTGGTAAAATTAAGACTCAGAGAGGTTAAGAGGCATGCTCAGAGTCACACAGCTAGAAGCAATGAAGCTATGATTTCAACTACGGTTCCTACATTTATACCAGGGGTCGTGGATCATTACCAGCCTGCAAGAATTTGAAGAATTGAATTAATTGTTAAGATTTAAAAGTCAGGGTATTTCATAAAAGTTAAATCCAGATTTCCAGGTGCCTTTGAAATGTTAAAAGACTTGGCAACACAGGGTCCCTGGTCAAGTACGGCAACAATTCGATGGAATTAAGTAGCCACTGCCCCTCATGGCATAGGCACGTGCTTTCCAAAGGTCCACAGTCTTCCCTATGCCATATATTATTACATCCTAATTTTAGTGGCCCATTGACCCAGATGGCAATTTGAGTCATGGTCCCTATCTATAGGGCAATGGGAATATTGGGCAAGAAACAGAGGAGGATGCGAGGTAGTTGAACAGGGGAAGGGGGAAGACGAGTATAGAAGGGGAAGGAGATGAGGGAAATGAAGAAATCCAAAACAGCAACTGTAAGTGCTTCAATTAGACACACTATCCTGCCTGTGTTCTGCTCAACTGACCAGAAGAACCTTCCTATTTTGCAGAATCTAGTAGCTCAGTAGCCATTCTGGTCTGAATGCTTTTACTTTAGGAAAAATTACAAACCCAGCCTGGGGAAAAAAATCAATATGCACGATATTTCACGTAGCTCTTTGGGCAAGCCAAGGTCCTTCAGGTTATGGAAAACAAGGACAGATTGCCTCGTCAGTACACGAAGCAGGCATGCCAGCACTGCCCTGGTTGTTTCCTTTTCTTCTTCATTGCTAAATCATTCTATTCACCTGTAAAATGGATCTTTTCCTGGGATATTTAAAAGCCTTTAATTAAAATGTCTTAATTACTAATCATCCCAAAGATGGTCACCCCCCTCCCTTTTTGTGTTTCTATTAACATTCCTTTCTTTTCCATTCTCTCAAAAATGTCCTTCCTGCTGCTACTTTTCTATTAAATACTTGTTCTTCCAAAGAGCAGGCAAGTATCATATTGGTGAGCATTGGATGCTTTTCTTAAAGACATTTTAAAGTCCTAATTAGAATTTCTAACATTTTTTTTTTGCAACAGTGACATGATAAAAAAATCTTCTCTCATTTCTCTCCTACCTATCTTTGTGACATGGAGGGAGTCAGTGTGCCTCTCTGAAATTCAGACTTATTCTCTGAATAAAGCCTACTTACATCACTGTCGTAAGGGTTACATGAAATAACACACATGGGAAGGTGTAGGCTAATCTCTTGCACCTACTGCATGTTTAATACATGGCAATTGAAATTAAATTTCTACCTATAATTAGCTGTGTGACCCTAGGCAAGTCTGTTAACCTCTCTGGGCTTCCATTTCTTGACCTGGGTAATGGCGGGGGAGGGGAGAAGGTGTTGCACTAGATCTCCAAGATGTCTTGCAGTCAAGTGATCTATGCTTACTAAGCTGCAGGGATACTCGACTTGCATCTTCCACCCTCTGTGACAGCCTTGGATGAAGAGGTCACATCCTTTACCTCTGTATCCACAGTACCTGGCATGCCCCTGTGACTCAATAAAATATCTGACTTCATCACCAACTTGGTAGCTAGCCACAGAAACTCCCCAGATTTACTGGTGTCAGGGTCTGGGGACTGTAGGGCTGCTCTTGACAATGTGACCATTCCACACCAAGCTTCTCTAAGGGAGTCTGCTTCCTTGAAGCTGCTACTTAGGGGACAGCCAAGGCAGCTGGCTAATGTGTCCCCTAAGCTTACGGCTCAGCCTCAGGTGATTGGATACAGATGGAAGCTAATTCCAAGGCTGATCAGACCAACTACCTGCGAGGCAGCCAGGTGGGAGGGAGTGAAAGAAATAAAGGAGAGAGAACACCAGAGAAGTGACATGGGGCAATGTGATGGTTAATTTTATGTATCAACTTGTCAGGGCCCCGTCATTTGTTCAAACATTATTCTGGGTATTTGGGGATGAGTCTAAATCTAAATTGATAAACTGAGTAAAGGAGATCCTCCTCCCTAATATGTGTGGGCTTAATCCAATCAGATGAAGGCCTGATGGAACTAAAAGGCTGAGACAGAGGGAATTATTTCCATCTGACCACCTAGAGCTGGGATCATCAGATTTTCCTACCTTTGGACTTAAACTGAAACATCAACTCTTCCTATGTCTACAGTGTGTTGATCGTAGGTTTTGAAACGTAGCATCTGTAATCACGTGAGTCAAGGATCTGTAATAAGTCATATATATATGATTATATATAAGACTATATATGTTATATATATATTAAAATTTATTTTAAGAGAGAGAGAGAGAGAGTGAAAGCAGTAGAAAGGCAGAGACAGGAGGGAACAGAGGATCTGAAGCAAGCTCTGTGCTAACAGCAGAGAGCCTGACACGGAGCTCAAACTCATGAGCCATGAGATCATGACCTGAGCCGAGGTCAGATGCTTAACCAAGCCACTCAGGTGCCCCTACACATATATATTCTCTCTACCTAGATACCATAAATGCCTGATCTATATCTAGATACTCTGTCTATATATGTATATCTATATCCTATTCTATCTGTCTCTCTGCATGTCCTATTCTCTTTCTCTGGAGAAGCCTAATACAGGCAGTCAGATTCCTTGTGACGGATCTGAGCTAGGAGCTATGAAGGGCATGATAGTAGCAAGAAGCAGGAACAAAAAGTGAAAGGAAACAGAAAGGTGAGGAGGAGCCAGGGCTATGAAGAAGAGTCACCACCCTTGAGTGGTTGCAGCAAGTTGAAGCCCAAGGAGCAGCAGGCACTGAGATGCTATCGTGTCTGGAAGGGGAGACCAGAGTACTCCTGAGTGGCAGGTGGAACGGATGCCCCTTCTCAGCCACGCGCCCTCAGCCCCGACTGCTCCCAGTCCTTCTGGCATACCTGCCTTTACTTGCAACTTGGGAAGACTTGGTGGCTTTTAACAGAAGCCAACCACGTGAGAGGCTTAAAGTCTATTGGAAAAGATTAAGGTGAGGAAGGAAGTGGACAGAGTAAAAAAAAAAAAAAAAAGAGGGGGGAAAAAGAGCATGGGGGAAAATGATGAAGAGTAACAAGAAGGGCAGGGTACGGGCAGTGTGATCCAATGGGGAAGCGATTCCGGCTGAGGGCCAGTTACTCTAAGGTTTGTACCTGTCCTCTGCCACTTGAATCAAGATAAGAGGACTCTCCTCTCCTTTTCTTATTCTTTACTTAATAAATAAATAAATAAGACAAACCTGCCTATTTCCTCCCGGGAGAATTGAACACGATCAGTTCTGGCCATAAAGCCCCCTGGAGAAATTCACGGTGTTCAGGAAACATTAAGAGGCTGAAAGAAAGATGGTTTCTAAATCTCAGAGGAAGAAGCTTCGCAATGAAGTCTTGAACCTAATCATTTTATCCCTTCCCTCGGCCTGGTCACACTGCCAATTCCCTCAGCAGTAGCAATCACTCACAAAGGAAGAATCTCAGAGCCCAGGCAGCATAGATTCTAACCCACAATCAAATCGAAGCCTGCGTTCCGTGTTCATACAATTTCTGGTAAATACTGTCAATTTCAGACTTCCAAATGGGGAGTATATTTTTATTCATTTTAAGCTATGCTCTCTTTCATTTTCTTGGAAAATGGGACAACTGGGCAATCTAAGGGGGTTGATATTCAGTACTTATTTATATTTTTCAACATATATATACACCTGTCAAGACATAAAGCCCTGAGCTTTGATGTTGAGACAAAGGAAGCACCATTCCTTCATGTTCCAAATGGAATATTTCAAAGGCAGGGGTTGTGGGGACATCCGTGCTCTCAAGCTGTATCACAGATTAAAGGCAGAATTGGCTCAGACTTTAGCTGGGAGACAGCATTAGCAAATGAATGAATTATTCTCTGTTTACAAAACAAATGAGCTTTCTATTGGCCGGGCTGGCGGTCTTCTTCCATTGCAGACCATTAATAAATGAAACTCTGTTTGGATTTTACAGGCATATTTACCATCAGTGTCACACCAACGGGAAGACTGGTGGTGTGGAAAGAGTCAGGCTTTGGAGTCAGAGAGCCAGAGATTCTAATCCCCTGGCTATAGCATTTACTAAACCTATGGCCTCTAGTAAGTTTGTTTATCCCCTCTGAGTTTCCCTTTTAACATCTGATAAACTGAAGTCACAGAATCTAATGTCTACAGTTTTTAAAATAAAATCATAGGTGCAAAATGGGAGGTACCATTCCTGATGCTTGGTAAGCATTCAATAAATCTTCCTTCCTTCCAAAACGGAAACTTAGCAATTTAAACAACTAAGAGCCAGGGATAGCCCTGCCCTAGGCAACATAATATTTCACCACTGCAACTGGATTACAAGCAAAAGGGTAATTCATGAAGTTTCTGACCTGTGTTCCTCAGGGCCAGAACAACATGTTAGTTTCATAAAGAGAATGAGAGGTGATCCCTTTCAGCAGTTGGCTCTACCTGAGTCAGGAGTGAGTTCACCTGGGTCCCTGGCCTTCTGTCCATGTCCAGAAACTGGGTCTCAGGGTGCCCACACCCAACCTGACATTTTAAACAGAAGGCATAGAGAAAGCCCTCAATCTTGCTCCGTACAAACATGGCTACCTCATTTACAGAAAGTAAAGCCTGGCCAGACTGGTGTATGGAAGTGTGCCTATTGTTCTTAACTTCAGCAGATCCCCCTGAACATGGTCCCTGACCTGGTGACAACTGCTGGCCCCTAGCAGTGGACATGGCTGGCTCACCTGATAAAGCAGCAGGCAGAGAAATCAGTCATGGACCATGGAGCCAGGAAGAAAAGATTTCAACCCCTGCATGGGTCTATGATTTGAAATCTCAGTTTTTGCATCTGTAAAATGAGTATAGCAGGACCTACCTACCAGGAAAGCTGGATTTGCAAAGAATGTTGGTATTAGGGACGTGGGAAGTGGGAAATCGTTTAACTACCTTCTTTTCCATGATGCTTATCCACATCCCTTCAGTGCTGTCCAGTTTATTAAACATTTTAACAGCTAATTATCATACTTGTTACCTCAACTCCATAAAGATTGTGATTACTTTTCCTCCATATTTTTAGTGATAGGAACTGATGTGCAGTGAAGCTCTGGGACATTCTCAGGTGGCATTAGGCAATTGTCAGTGCTGGGATGTGAACTTGGTCTTCTAATTTTAGAAGTGAGATTCCTTCACTTCCAATTCCAGAAGCGAGATGGGCAAATGCATCCATAAATTAGTCCTGGACAAGCATTTTATAATGTTAGAGCTACTGTCACCCCCAGAGAGTCCCACGTGCCTATTTTAAAGGTGGAAAAATGGGACTCCGAATGTGAAATCACTTGCCCTGGTCACATCACTGTCTGAGGCAAAGCCACAGTGAGCGTTGGTCTCTGTCCCTCTTCTGACTCTAGTGCTGGGTTCTTGGTTCCTGACCTGAAATTATAGGCTGGGGATGTGTGGGCTGATTTGGCCGCAGCTCTATCTTATCCTCATTCAAGGTTGGCCCTAATCCCTCTACCCATTACCCTCTGTATAACTGCTACCTGTGGATGTAAACTGCCTGGTTTTTGCCGACGTTTAAGTCTGCAATCCCTACTTTACAGAATGCCATTTCTCATGCAAATAAACCGATTTTAAAAGCACTATACAACAGAGCCCAACCAAGATTTTTTCCTACTTAGATTTTTATTAAGTGAATTTTACAGATTACAAAAGATTGAGACTCAGAGAAGTTTTTGGCAACTGACCCTAAAACTCAGCCTGGAAGGCAGAACTGGAGCTTAGCCCTGGGGCCTCTGACCTTGACTTTTTCCCCTGCCCCAGCTGCAGCTCCAAGTAGTCAAAGCTGGGCAAATTTGCGCTGCATGACTTCACTTTTCATTCAAATCCCTCCGTGCAGAGTGACTCTAGGAAAGTTTGCCAAAAACCAGTTCCCTGGATGACCAGCTTGCAAAATGAGCAAACAAACACAAAAACAAAACCACTAATCAAAATTACATGGAGATTTAGAGTAAAGCTTTATATAGAGTAAGTCAGTATGCTTTCTTTTTTATCTCCTCTTTTCCCAAAAATGCTTGGCTATTCTTGGCCCTCTACTCTTCCATGTGAGTTTTAGGTTCAGCTTGTCAACCTCCTTGAGAAACTCTACTGGGGTTGTGACTGGAATAGCTTTGAATCTTTAGATTAACTTGGGGAGAAGGGACATCTTTATAGCACTGAGTTTTCCTTATCAGGAACAGAGTATTACAGTCTCCATTTATTCGGGTTTTCTTTATGCTTTAGTTAGTTAGTTAGTTAAAAGAGCAGGGTCTGCAGAGTGACCCCCATTTTTTTTTAACATTTATTTTTGAGAGAGACAGAGCATGAGCGGGGAGGGGCAGAGTGAGAGGGAGACGCAGAATCTGAAGCAGGCTCCAGGCTCTGAGTTGTCAGCACAGAGTCTGATGTGGGGCTCGAATCCATGAGCTGAGAGATCATGACCTGAGCTGAAGTTGGACACTTAAATGACTGAGCCACCCAGGTGCCCCTCTTTTATGCTTTTTAATAAAGGTGTGTATGTGTGTGTGTGTGTCACAAGAAAATTCACTTAGGAAGAATTTACTGAGTATGGGACACTTGGGTGGCTCAGGTGGTTGAGTGTTCTACTTCAGCTCAGGTCATGATCTCATAGTTCCTGAATTTAAGCCCCGTATCAGGCTTGCTGCTCTCAACCCAGAGCTGGCTTTGGATCCTCTGTCCCCGTCTCTCTTTACCCCTCCCCCTTTTGTGGTCTCTCTCTCTCTCTCTTTCAAAAATAAATAAACCTTAAAAAAAAAAGAATTTATTGAACATATCGTATATGCAAGGCCAAAACTGGCCCATTCTATGTGAAAAAGATTTTCTATTTTTCCTAAACTTAACCACTGTTGTTATTCTTGTGCAAATTTCACAATGCATTTGGCTCATGCATTCTCATTTTGTATTTCTCACAACAGAAAATGTAATGTTTAAGTTTAAACTCACTGGATTTCTTACTATTGGCCAGGTGGAGGAGAGGACGGTTTCCTATGATTCATTCAGAATGTCCCCTTCCTGTTAGGTGTGGGTGTGTCGTTTAAACTTCTCTGGAAATGAGGACTGAAAAAGCCATGGAAGGCCCAAAGACTCTCCAAGCCTCACGGTGTCTTCCCTTTCCACACTGCCATATAGAGAGCTCGGCTCCTTAATATTGGCGGTACTGGCTTCCGTTAATTAGCCATTTTTCTTTCTTAAACGCAAGCATCTGATTAGTGATTAGATCACACAGGCCTTACTTAAAGCAATTAGGAGTAAATACTTTAGCTTTGTTCAACGAGGTAGGATCTAGGCGGCTTAATCATGCAGGAAAGAACAAAGAAACTTCAGAAAGAACACACTGGCTGTTCCTGTACTCACTCTGCAACTGACACCTAATCTGTAAAACAGCAGTGGGGTTTCAGAAATAACCGTTTCTTCAAGAGAATGCACAACGCTGGCCTGAAAACTGGGACATCTCTTAATTTCTTTGATCTATTCCGCAAATATGAATTGAAGGCTGACTTATATCCCCACACCGGGCTAGGGGCTGGAATACAAGTATCACCAAGATCGTCATGGTCTTTGCCATCATACTCATGTGGTCTAGTGAGGAATACAGACAAATCAACACAAAGTTAATAAAAAGCTTGATTGATATGATGAAGAAAACCACAAAGAAGGCATACAAAGTATAGGAGTTTAGGTGAAAGATGTGTGTGGTGTAAGGAAGGACCCGGACCCTGAAAGAAGTGATGGCTGACTTTAGAATGTAAAGAAATGTTCGTATTCATAGAGGGTAAATAATAAAGTAAGCATGGGAATGGCAGGAGATACGAGAGGGAAGAAGCAGACATGGGCACATCATGAAAGGGACAGGAAGCTGTATTCAGGAATTCAGACTTTAGCCAGGGTGGGGTTTGTAATCATTGGAAATGACGGAAGCAGATTTACTGTTTGGAGACGTCATTAAGGTTACAATGGGGAGAACAGATTGAAATTGACATGGGGAGGTGGGGAGTCCACCCACAAGGCTACTTAAGTAGTCCAGGCAGAACAGGATGACAATGGCTTCCACCAGGGTAATGGCACTAGGTATTGATGAAAAAGTTGAAGCTCAGAGAAGACAGGGGTGCCTGGGTGGCTCAGTTGGTTAAGCACCTGACTCAGGTCATGATCTTGCAGTTGGTGAGTTTGAGCCCTGACATCAGGTTCAGTGCTGAGAGCTCGGAGCCTGCTTGGAATTCTCTCTCAGTCTCTGTCTCTCTCAAAAAATTAATAAATTAATTTAAAAAAAAGACAAGCAACTTGCCCTCTCACATACCTACTGAGTGATAAAGCAGGGTTTTGAAACAAGTTCAAGAGGGCTCCCAAAGCCTGTGATCTTTTCACTGCACTCAGTTTCCCTGCCACGTTGTAAAGGACAAACATAGCCTTGGAGGATGAAGGAGCAGAGTGGGAAATGGGTAGGAAGAAGAACACACTAGAAAAGGAAAGACCCACTTGCACCCGCACATGAAGGGGAACCTACAGAAAGGAAGAGAAAGGAATTCATATTTGTTGGTCTCCATAGAAGGTTGTCTACAGTGCTTCTCAAACGTTAAAGTGCCTAAGGATTTCCTGGCATCTTGTTAAAATGCAGATTCTGACTCAGTAGGTTTGGGTTGGGGCCAGAGATTCTGCATTTCTAATAAGCTCCCAGGTGAGGCCAATGCTGCTTGCCCAGGGACCACAGTTGGAGAAGCAATGGTAGTGAAATGGTTGAGTCCTGTGTTTAAGTCAGACCTAGACCTGAATCCTGGTGTTCGTACTTCTTAAGAGCGTGACCTTGGGGTGCCTGGGTGGCGCAGTCGTTTGAGCGTCCGACTTTGGCTCAGGTCATGATCTCGCGGTTCGTGGGTTCGAGCCCCACGTCGGGCTCTGTGCTGACAGCCAGCTCAGAGCCTGGAGCCTGTTTCAGATTCTGTGTCTCCCTCTCTCTCTGATCCTCCCCTGCTCATGCTGTCTCTATCTCTCTCTCAAAAATAAATAAAATATTTAAAAAAAAGAGTGTGACCTTTAGGAATCTGTTAGTTCACAGGGCTGCTATAACTGAACACCATAACCTGGGTGGCTGAAAACAACAAAAAGCTCTTGTCTCGCAGGTCTGGAGGTTAAAAGTCTAAACTCAAGGCATTAGCAGGGACATGCTCTTTCTCACAGCTTAGAGGTGAATATTTCCTTGCCTCTACTAGTGTCTGGTATTTGCTGGCAATCTTTGGGGCCCCTTGACTTGTAGATGCATCACTCCAGGCTCATGACCGTCTTCTTCCTCTGTGTCTTCACATTGTCTTCCCTCCAGAAGTGTCTGTCTCTGTGCCCAAATATCTCCTTTTCATAAGAACACCAGTCACATTGGATGAGGGACCACCCTAATTACCATTAAAAACTTGATTACTTCATAAAGACTATTTCCAAATAAAATCATATTCTAAGCTACTGGGGGGGTTAGGATTCAATATGCCTTTTATTGAGGAGGGGGTCACAATTCAACCTATAACAGGCAATTATTTTACCTCTCTGAGTCTAAATTCCTTTATTTGTATAATTGGGATAATAATTTCTACTTTATGTAGTTAAATTAAATGAATAATAAAAGCAGAGTGCCAGCACACAATAAGGATTCAAACTAGTACGGCTAAGTGTTACTCGGCACTAGGTATTTAAAATACATCTCACTTTAATATAACCACCGCCTGCCCTGTGATGCAGCTATTGCCATTCCCAGGGGATAGCAAAAGAGACTGTGACTTAACAAGGACAAGAAACTTGCACCATTATTAAGCTTTAATTTTTTAATGTTTATTTCTTTTTGAGAGAGAGGGGGAGAGAGAGAGAGAGAGAATGGGAGCAGTGGAGGGACAGAGAGAGAGGGGCACACAGAAGCTTTGGGCTCTGAGCTGTCAGCACAGAGCCCGACACAGGGTCTGAACCCATGAGCTGCAAGATCATGACCTGAGCCGAAGTCGGATGCAAAACTGACGGAACCACCCAGGCGCCCCTATTATGAAGATTTAACATCCAGTGTTCTCCAAAGCCTGTGATGTTTATTCTCACTCCGGTGAGCCTGACTAGGGGTACTGGCAGTGGAGGTGGAGTTAAAAACTATTTCCTGCAGAGGCAACAGCAGAGAAAGATGATTATTATTTTTATTTAATCGTGTAGGGACATGTGCCGAATACAGATTCTGGTTTCAAAGTGCCCAGAATCACAGATGAAACGTTCAGAGAGCTCAGGGATTGGAGGAAGGAGGGGGCAAAGGACAGATGATATATGAAGTCCAATGGATTAATCACATTCACCAGCTTTTGTCATTCTTTTTCATGTTGCAAGGCTGCACCGGCATTTTTTTAATAGGCCACAGAAATTCACAATCAAAATTTCAAAGCTAAAAATACCACCATGCCATCCTGGAAAATATTAAACAAAACCAAACAAAACACCTGAGTGTTTTCCAGCCAACAAAGAGAGAACTGTGTAGGCTGTGATGAGTAATTGAACCTACTTTTGTCTGTTTGCAATAAACATTTGCAAAATACATTATCCTTTTGACATTTCTGTGAGGATTGCTCATACTCTATTTTCTGCAAAACGCCTTCCATTCTTACTAGGTTCCCATAATTACCTCTTTGGAGGAAGACCATCTCAGCCCTTTGGAGACATTATCAATTTTCAACAGTTGATTGCTAATTTTTGTTGATGTTGCTGTTATCCTGAACCGTCTCTTGAGGATGGAGAACCAATACCATCCAAAGCTATAGAAAGATATGGATAGCCTGAGAGCTAGCTCGAAAAAGGATGGGGATGGAAAAGCAGGTGGCAGTTTGAGGATATTCCTTCCCTATTTGTCAATCCTATGGTCACTGCATGGGCCAGCAGTGGTAAGGGGGCTCTAACGTCTGGGTTCCGATCCTGGCTCTGTCATTTTCAAGCTATGTGGTAAGGAAATTACTTGAACATTCTTCTGTGCCTAAGTTTCCTCATCTGTAAAACGGGGATAAAAATAGTACCCATTTCACAGAACTATGAGGAGTAAAGAAGCTAATATGTATAAAGAGATCAATTATATACATCTTATAATATATTTTCAATAGATGGTAATTATGACTGTAGTCATGCTTACTTGGCATGAAGAATGATAGCCTGGGAGTCAGAAGATGTTGCCACTTGCTGAGTGTGTAATCTGCTCAGTTTCCTTTACAAAGTGGACCTATACAGCGTCCACATCAGGCAAAGGGTTATAGGACACAGTAATGAGTCTGTAGGTATTTTTTTCTAATTGTAAAGGGCTGGGGTGCTTTTTAGCAGGGGAGTCAAATGACCAGATTAGCATTTTACAGTTATTCCAACTACCCTATGGAAAATAGTCTGGGCAAAGGCAATGCCAAGAAACCAGGCAGGTGAGGAATGACAAGGGCATTGACCATGGCAGTGGCGGAAGGAAGAAGGAGCAACATGCCCTCAACATATGAAGTGCAGGAAACTCCACAGGACTCCCAGAAGGGGGGTGTGTGTTGCAGAATGTGAAGGATGGTGCCAAGTTGCCGAACAACTAGACCGGAGAGCAACTCGTTGACAGGTATGCAGGTATCTGTGAATACTCTGGAGCAAAGGCAGAAAGAACAACCACAAAAGGGAATAGAAATGCCTGCATGGAAGAGACAAAGGACAAGATGTGAAGATCTGTGGAGAACCTAACGTCTCCATGGGGTGTTGCTGAATCGCACTGTAGTCTAGGGGAGCAGCACGGTCAAGGCCTGGCAGAAGAGGATGTCATATTTGAGGAACGCTGTGCTTTGCCATGTTTGCACAGGAACAATACAGCTCTGAACTGTGCTTATTCTCATTAGGCAGGTGTGGCTTTGCCATTGAAACACATGGTAACGCCCTACGATGCAAAAGTGACTTTTGTATCCCCAAGTATATTTAGCATAGTCCTATGTACATAACAGAGTTCTTGGTGAATACTTCTTGAATTTTGCAAGTTGTTGAGTCAAGGATAAAGCATTAATTAATTATCAACATTTTTGAGAGCTTGTGTTAAGCTCTGAGAAGATGGAAGATGGAGGAAATATGGACACTGATCTTCCCAACCCAGCTTTCTGTTCCCTTTCTCTTCTCACCCTCCTCTGTCTCCACCTGTCTGTGTGTCTCATATATACATATTCACATCCGCAAACATTCACATGCACACACATGTACCAGTGCACGTCTGCATGTGCACATGCATGCACACGCACACACACACACGAACACACGTGTACCAAAAAGGAAAACCAGCGACTGGGAGTTCAATACTGAATCTTTGCACAGACAGAAACCAGGCCTGAAGATATCTATCATCCTCCTTAGACCCACAGGCTAACCATGGCGTGTCCTCTTCATGGTCAAGTGCAAGAAAGCATGCCTAGCTCTATGATCCAATCTGAACTCTCTGCGTGTACCACATCTGCTTACATCCCATTGGCCAAAACAAGTCACAAGGCAGAGTCCAAAAGCAAGTAGACATGTACAATCTGCCTCCAGCAGAAGCTGCAAAATTATCTGCCTAAAGAGTATATAGGTACCAGGACAGATTTAGAACCATAGTTACCTTGAACAAGTCCTTTCCCTTCTCAAGGTACCTTCACCACTGTCAAAAGCTTAGATCAGATCCATGTGTCCTACAGAGTGAAATCCAGCCCTCCAGTAGCACAGAAAATCAATTTAGTTAGCACATAAAATTTAGTGATTTCTTAGATGTGGTATTAACAAATACTAAGCACATGAAGTGATGATGACTCACTTTTGAATTTGCTTTCAGTATGGCCAGTTTCATCAAGGACAAAGTCTGAGTTAGTGCCTATGACAAGTCCCAAATCTTTGCTGACTTCCCCTTTTAATAACGAGCTAGCAGACCACAGCGTTGAGCTAGAATTTCCAAAGACTGCTCTGTTTCCATTTCGTTTATTTTTGACTACAGTATATTTATAGCAGGTGATGCCAGATTTTAGTCAGTTCTATGAAGTTTCTTTAAAAATACATGTTGTTAAAAAAAAATGTGAGACTATTTAAAGCAAATGTAAATTATTGGTGACATACAGATAGCAAAACCTCATGGCTATGGGCTGGAATCGCTGAAGTGTGGAAAATTCTGGATTTGGCCATCTTTCTGGTTCTGAGATCCTGTGATCACTGTCGACTTCACTGCTCCAGCTGTGGGCTCCACGTCCACCCCAAGGCTTTCTCAGAGGAAGAGGAGCCGCAAGAGGGCTGTCCTTCTCTTCTGAAGACTTCTACGATCTTTCATTTCCCTCTCCTCTGTAAATTTGAGCAGCCCAGCTGCCAATAGGACTACCCAGCCAGATGTATTTGATTGACATGCTCATCCCTACACAATGAGCCAGAGTCAGTCACCCTGCGGCTGTCCCTGCCCTTGGCATTGTGACACGAGGGCCCAGATTCCAAATGTCATGTCACATCTCCTCATGGCATCAAAGCACCCTTGAGAATGGGAAACCCTAACAGATGGCTGAAATGCCTTCAAAAAGACTCCCCCAGACAGCCTGGGAGATGCACAGAGCCCTGTCGGAGGTGATGGGTTGCAACGTATGCTCAGCAAAAAAATGCCAAAGGGAAGAGGGGTTCCCACACCCACTGAGACCACAGAATGCTGGTTCAAAAGCTGAGTAGCAGGTGCCTTAGACACAGCACCATTTGCTTCTGCAAAATACTTGTTAAATCTCTGATCTCAGTGCTTCCTTGGACTTTTAATGGCCTTAAGGGGCAATGAAGGAAAACTTTTTATTTACATTAAATATGTCATCAAAAAGCAAATGAATGGTGAAAGGTCATTTTTCTCACAATAGAGGACCATCACTCCCTCTGGTCCAGGAATACCTAACCTGGATTTTCTGGATGCTTCAGAAGTTCACAACTGGTTTAAAGAGGCCTGTGAACCTTCCAAAACTATCTGCAAGAGTTTGTGCGTGTGCACACATACAGGTTTCTGTGGAGAAAGTGTCTAAAACTTTAGTTCAGATCCTCAAAATGGTCTGGGTCTCGTTAGAAACCACAGGCCAAAGTTCCTTAGAGAAAATGAGTGGGGCAGAAAAATGTCAAACAAAAACAAATGAAATTAAACTGGGCAGTAATGTAAGGTAATAGTAATTTTCCCCCAATAGGATATATTAAAACATTTGCCATTTACCACCACAACTTCAAAAAGGTTATTTTAGGGTAGCAGGACATGAAAATACATTTTAGGAAGGCCATAAACTCAGATTAAAAAACTAATTCAGCTTTGTTTAAAAAAAAATGACTACACTGGGCACGTGGGTGGCTCAGTTAAGAATCCAACTCTTGGTTTTGGCTCAAGTCATAATCTCATGGTTTGTGGGTTCGGGCCGCATGTTGGGCACTCAGCTGGCAGTGTGGGGTGTGCTTGGGATTCTCTCTCTCTCCTTTTCTCTCTGCCCCTCCACTGCTCTCTCTCTTTCAAAGTGAAAAATAAACTTTAAAAAATGACTATGTTGTCCATTTTCATTTCACCAGTGGCCAGCATCAATCTGTGGACGAGGATTTTGGAACCACTGTTTGCAGAATGGGGAATTCCTCCTCAGCTTGCAAATCTTTGGAAAACTATGACCTTCTCTGGGATTTGATAGAGCTGAGTTCATGGCACCACCTCCCACCCCTCCCCATCTCTGTTCCTGGACCATGAGAAGTCCTTTATCTTTGATCCTACTAAGCTATGACACCTAGTCCTATACCCCCAAGACAAGGATGATTGGTTCAATGCAGAAATTTATTCCAACAGCTTATTGGCTCTGTCCCTCGTGGAGGCCAGGCCCCGAGCTAGGCATCAGACATGCAGAAGTGCAAGGCACCATCCCTTCCTTAAAGGGCTCACAGTATAGAGGTGGAGATGATAGAAAGGGTGTAAGTGGGTACCATCACCCACTCCACTACTCTCACCCCCTGGTTGTCAAAGGAGCAAAGGAAACAATTAATGATGTTATCCAGGTTGTATCACATAATCCATATTTGGATTCAATGTGGGGAACCCCAAATAGAATGGAATGATTGAATTCTTCTCCTCTAAGGAGTTTAAAATGATTTTTCCCTTTAGAGGTGTGTGACAGAGACTAGAGAATGGAAGGTGTCAAAAGAAGCACTTTGAGTGCGGCTTGGAAGTTTGCAGACACCTTTGTGTAGGGAGTCAAGCTTTTTTAGCCATTCAATGGTAATCTCAGTCCTTCAAGGAGCTTTTAGGGTCCCCTGGGTGGCTCAGTCGGTTAAGTACCCAACTTCAGCTCAGGTCACAATCTTATGGTTAATGGGTTCGAGCCCTGCATCAGGCTCTGTGCTGACAGCTGGGAGCCTGGAGCCTGTTTCAGACTCTGTGTCTCCCTCTCTCTCTGCCCCTCCCCTGCTCATGATCTGTCTCTCTGTCAAAAATAAAACATTTTTTAAAAATTAAAAATACCATTTAAGGAAAAGTAGGTTTTAAATGTTTGCTTCTTCAAAGGCTGGGGCTTCACTGACCCTTGCAGTACAAGCCCAAAGGAAGCAACCAATGTCAGAGCACACACTGGAATGAAACAGCATGGGACAAAGGGGAAGGCAACCAGCAGAATCTGGAGGAGAGATGTAGACCCACTAGAACAGAAATGGTTCTCCTGATCATATGGCCAAAGTGAGGGCAAACTTGCAGCTAATTTCAAAATCCACTGTACAGTATGCAGACTTGTAGACAATTTTAGGAGAGTTTTCATTCTTTTTTTTTCACTGCTTTCCACTTAAACATTAAAGCACAAATGGATGTTCCCTGTGGGGACAAGTAAGGGACATCAAGGGAGGAGAAGGGGACCCTCATGGAGAGAATCACACAGCAGAGGCCCTTCTTCACAAAAAGGGCCTGATACTGATTTCCAGGGAGAAGCAAGACAAAGTTAGTTCAAATTTGGTGATGATATCAGGATGAAGGACTGACCCTAAGCCTCCTGAAGCTTGACCCCTGGAAAGCATCTCAATGCATGACGCAGAAGGAAGGGCCTTCTGATGCTGTGATCACATATCCCTCTTTCTTTTCACCAGGAGGAACATTAAGCAGCTGTATAATTCTGTCCAGAAGCCCACAGATTATCTCAAACCCAGGATTCTTACTGTAATAAATAGCACAGAGATGCCTACAGTTTCATTCATCTATGTCTCTGCTAGAATTTTTTACTACAGTGTCAGAGAATTTTTTAGAGGGCATCTTATAATTTATGGCCATGGTCTTTAGGAGTCCAGGAAGAAGGGTAATGTGTACCATCTGAAATTAAATGGCTTTAGAATCACTTATATGAACGGCCTTTGTTGCAGAGATGTCCAAACCAAGTTTATCAGCAATACCTCCTTGGGGGCACAGAGGAAAGCTGAGTGCTTCAGTGAATCCAGCAGCTACCCTGTCATGTCTTAGGAGTCCTCTGAGCTTGTTAAGAGGAAACTGATTAGTTACAGTGTTTGTTTCTGGGAGAGCCACCTGAACGTTTTTATATCCGTAAGCAATAGCTGCATCTTTTATAATGCCATATGCATGGATAATGTCAGCTCTGGTCGGAGAGATTTCAATCTCAATCCAATTCCCATAACCTATGACTTCTGACTTTATATCTATCCCAGTCAGAAGCTTGGCAAGGTTTTCTGGAGTTGCTCTGATTCCAACTTATTTGTTAATTAGACCAGATAGTATCATCTCCTTTTGTTAAGACAGTTCTAGAAAGGTATACGATTTTCCATTCGGAAAAACCGTCTCAGCTGACCCAGTTGTAAACTCTCATGATATTCACCAAACATGGTGACAATGACATCAAGAACTATTTTTGCCTTAGTGAAGTCAGTTCCTGTGCATTCAAGGAATACGTTTCTAATATTTACTATTAATTTGGAGTGATTTTCATTGATGATAGGAGGCCTTAAAATGATGGCACCACTGCTGTCACAGACTACTGGGTACAGTGGTTTATTTCCAGAGATACATACAAATAATGCTTAAGGAAGACTTTCATTCTTGATCGTGAGTCTGATTTCCATTTAACTTCTTTGTATTTTCCATCGCGTCCCGAGTTGAGAGAACCTCTCTTGCTATTTTTGGATAGCAAACTCCGACTTGAGTAGATGTTGCCAGAGAGCTACAGTCGGCAGTTATCTATCAGGAAAGTAGATAGGTAACTAATGGTTGCTACTATCAGGTAAGTCCCAAGGACTATCACATATGTCTTCTCAACACATGTGATAGTGATGTTCCTTTTTCAGTTGAAAAGGCGAAGCACGGGGGCGCCTGGGTGGCTTAGTCGGTTAAGCGTCCGACTTTCACTTAGGTCATGATCTCGCAGTTCGTGGGTTCGAGCCCCGCGTCGGGCTCTGTGCTGACTGCCAGCTCAGAGCCTGGAGCCTGTTTCAGAGTCTGTGACTCCCTCTCTCTCTGACCCTCCCCTGCTCACGCTGTCTCTCTCTCTCCTAGAAATAAATAAAAATATTTAAAAAAAAAAAAGAAAAAGAAAAGAAAAGGCGAAGCACGGAGAGGTTATTTACCTTGACCAAGTACCCAAAGCCAGCCAATGGTGGCTGGGAATTCACTAACACGACCACTAAGAGTCAAAGCAAACAACCGATGGGCCAGGACCCCAGGGCTCAGGTGCCATTCTTTTTCCCAGTCTTGAGTTTTTGAGACATCAAGATTGAATGCTGTTCTCCACAATTTATAGGTATCCAAACAAATAGAAGATTCATAAAGATGATTGGTTGGAAAAATGTCTCTATTCCTCTTGCAAAGGGGAGGTATGATTAATATAAAGAAGGAAAGGCTGAGATAAATTAACAACTTGGAAAACAAAAGTGAATTTTAGAATGAATCAGAGAATGTAAGATTTAAGGAATTCGGAAGTTATCCTGCCAAACTAAATGCAGATGCTGAGGCACACAAGGATGTAATGGTATAATTATTACTGCACAACAAATCAGTGAAAGAGTAGGGAATTCACTTCCCCATGTGTAGGCTCAACACTCACACCACCCACACCAGGCATTTAGAGGATGCTACACCAAGTATGAATTATGAAGAAGAAATCTGCATCAGAAAGAAAGAGAAAGAGAGATGGAGAGAAAGAGACAAGCAATCACTTTTTTTCCAGGGAGTCCAAACTCCAGAGGACACTACATTTTGTTGCCAAGGGAGGATGTGGGGACAAAGTCACTGGGTAAATATATAAGTGAGATTCCTTAGCTGTAGTTTTAGACAGAGGACAAGAATAAATCCAACAACTGGTCCATTCTGTTTCCTGGAGCAAGATTTGTGACTCCAACATTTCAAGCCCTAGATGACAACTTTAATACTATTTCCAAGTTCAAAGGTTTCACTTTCTTATTTGCTGTTTCTAAAGCCCTGGGCCTTTGAGCCTTGGTTTTGTCAGGACAACACTCGGGCCTCTGAGGAGTGTGAAAGAAGATTTGATTTTCACTCAGATGAAAGTCTCAAGTGAAAGCATATCCAGGGGTTACTCAATTTTCTCTTAAACCTACTCTAGTCAGGAGCAGCTTTCGTCAAGGTCACCAGTGACCTCCATTTTGCAAACCCACCACTGTGTTCTCAGTCTTTACTGACTGTTAGCATCATGCAGCACAGCTGGTCACCCTCCTCCACGAAGCACATTCTTTACCTGATTTCTGGGATTCTCCTCTCCCTTAGTGTTTCTTTCCTCCCTGGCTACTTCTTGTTCTCACTTGTTGATTCCTCCTGTCTCCTCAGCCTTCAAGGTCAGAGTTGCACAGGCTTCCATCCATAAATACTTTCCCTTCGCTACCAAGACTTCCTCCAGAAGTGGTCTCAGCCAGTTTTATCATCCGTACATATCGTCTATGGGGTGAAAACTTCCAAATGTGATTACCTCCACCTTCAAACTCTAGCCCATCCACTTGTGACCACCTCCAACATCACTCCCATCATCTCTTGCCTGAATTTTTGCAACAATAATTTGTGTCCACTCTTACCCCTTTATCATCATCATTTTATGAGATAAGGCAGAAAAACAAACAAAAAACCCAAGAACAAAACAAAACAAAACATGGTTTCATGCCTCTGCCTTCCTCTGGCTACTTATCCCATAGTGAAAAACCAAAGTCTACTTTGGTTCTACTTCTCACTTGCTATTTCACCACTCTGATTCCAGCTCAGCTTACTTCTACTCATACTGGTCTCCACCTCCTCCTCCTCACACATGTTAAGTGTAGCTGAACTTCAAAGCTTTCCCACTTGTGATTTCCTCTGCCTTCAGTGTTCTTCTCCCAGATACTGCAGGCTTGCTCCTTCATTTCCTTCAGGTCTCTGTTTGAAAGTCACCTTGTCAGCAGGGCTTCCCCAGAGCACCTATATTTTATAGCAGCTCCCCTCCATCCTCTGCACTCTCATGCACCCCTTATCTCTACAGCACTTACCACAATTCTACAAAACATCAAAGTGCTCTTCTGTTGTCCTATGTAAACTCCATAACAACTGGGATTTTGGTTATATTATTACTTTATTTTTACTATTCTTTTTCTACAACGTCGAAGGGTTTCTGGCCCATAGTGGCTACGCAGTAAAGTTATTGAATGAAAAAACCAAATTAGCAAATCTTGTCTAAAGATCTACAATCGAATTCATGGGGCAATGCACTTAAAGCTACTATGAAGGCAGGAAGTTTTGTTCCCCACACTTGGCTACTTGAGAATCAAAGCAGCCTTAATTCTTCCATCAGTACTCAAGGCTCCCTAAAGAATTCGGTTCTTTACAAAAACTATTAAAAGTGAATCACCTCTTATTTAATTTAAGGGCAGAGAAGTTAAGAGTTGAGGCCCTAGATCCAGGCTGCCTGGATCCAAAGCCCAGCTTCATTTCTTACTTGCTATGTGTCCAAGGGCAAACAAGTGAACTTCTTTGTTTCTCAGATTCCTCCTTCCTCTGCACAAGGATGATAATGGTAGTACCTACCTGATGAAGTTATTGTAAGGATTGAAGAAGACATATTACATTTAAGGTACTTAGAAAGGGACCTGACACATAGTAAGTACTAAGTACTTAAGTGTTAGCTCATGTTCATTCATTAAGAACATGTCATCCAGATAACATCCCTTTTTTTCTCCTAGAAGGTTTCTTGAGAAGACCCACATATATTATATATTCACATATACATATGTAGCGTGCATACACATGTGTATGTGATGTATATGACCAGTTACAGAGATATGTGTGTAAATATACTCACATATATAAATATATATGTATTTATATATTTAAATATCAGCTTACTTTTTTCCTCTGTCTAGTCTCTGGTGCCCCACATAAACCAGGAAGCAGATCTCAGGACTTCTTCCTTCCCAAAGATGACCCACTTCACCAAATATTAATGGGGCAGTATAGATTTTACTTAATATTTTATATGGGTCTTTGAAGAGAGGGCTTGTATCACATATCATACCAAAACATAAAAGATCTTCCTTAGATATTTCTCTTCTCCACCAAAATTGCTCTTTGGCCACACCAACAACCAGGCTTCTCCTTTTCACATTGCCACTCAGTTCCCTGTCTCTTCCATGATGACCTGGCCCCATCATCTGGGCCCACATTGACCTTTGCCTATCCTCAGCCTTTATATCTGCTCACCCCATTTTCAGCATGAGCTCCTTTGGGGAGCTGTGTCTTACTTATATCTTACTCTTACAGGCTGGACACCTAGCAGAGGGCCATGCTCTGTGGGCTAAGAGAATGAATACATGGAAGAATATTATACATGGATAATCTTCTTTTATAGAGAGGAAGATTGAGGCAAGAGTATTAAACAGCCTGTGGATCAGCCAAAAAGAGACTTCAGATTCTCCGGCCCTCCTCTGCTCCCATCCACTACGAAGACTATGCACATCCAGTTCCAGCCTTTCCATTAAAGACCTGGAAGGAGTCTGACTTTCCTGTCTGCTCTGAAGATCTCTGTTACACCAGGAGCCAGTCTTAGGCCATGCAGAGAGCAAGCTCTCTTAATAACTGCTTCTTTTGTTTCACTTCCTACTGGGAAAAACTAATCAAACATGTAGGAAGCTTAAGAATATTCAAAGGTGATTTGGCTGTTCACTGGTGGCCAGTTTCAAGAAATGCATACTGATGAACACAAACACCATTCTCTCTACCTCCCTGTACAGGCTTCGTCCAGCCTGAGCAAGGACAGGGTCTGAGGGAAAGTGGACCAAGAAATGGCTGCAGGAAACCAGCCTTTGTTTACTCCCTTTATCCAGAAAAAGGGGAGCGACTAGTGAGGGCCTAGATGATGACTCTTCTCTGTAATCCTTTTCTTTTCTTTTCTTTCCTTTTACTTTTTTGTTGGTCATAATGAAGAATTATTTTGCATGAATGAGAGTAGAGATTAAACATCGACTCCTAAGGGTTCTTGTTTGGGAATATTAGGAAGGCCTTTTCCTTCCTCATTTACATGGGGGAATCATGATGAGCCTCAATACTGAGCTTAAGTAGCACATCATAATCCCCTTTCCACATGTCCCTAGAAGGCTGATCCTTTGCTCCTTATTGACAACCTACATGTGGCACATGCATCCATGCCCTGTCACTGCTCTACATTTTCAGGCTGCATGCCCTCACAGACATTGAACTTTTTTAAATTTTAAATTTTTATTTATTTCTGAGAGAGAGAGGGGCAGCACGAGCAGGAGAGGGTCACAGAGAGAGGGTCATAGAGAGAGGGAGATACAGAATCTGAAGTAGGCTTTAGGCTCTGAGCTAGCTATCAGCACAGAGCCCGATGTGGGGCCCGATCTCATGAACCGTGAAATCATGACCTGAGCTGAAGTCGGACGCTTAACCTACTGAGTCACCCAGGCATCCCACAGACATTGAACTTCTTAAGGGCAGCATCACATTATAGCCAGAATACAATCAATAGCCAATAAATGTGGTTAAATACACAAACAAATAAAAAGCATAAGCAGATTCAAATTACATCTCTGCTCTAAATACTCCCTTAACATAGGTATGTGTTGGTACACTAATCTAGACAGTAGACATGATAATCCCTTCACTGACTTCACAGGATTATTCAGATTATTAAACAAAATAAAGCTTTTTAAAGGTAAAATGCCATGCAAATATGAAGAGTTATTGTTAATGAATCTAATACTCCACTTAACTTTGGGTAACACAAAAATCAGTCCAGAAACTATTTTTGTTAATATAAGTTTAATAATAAAATAGTTTAAATAGCAAAACAGTTGAATGAATTCATTCAGAAACGTAAATAATTTTAGCTGAGAAAAGAAACCAGTATGGGGGCGGGGGGAGTGCTTGCATGGCTCAGTTGATTGAATGTCTGACTCTTGCTTTCAAATTAGGTCATGATCCCAGGGTCCTGGGATAGAGCCTCACTTCAGACTCGACATTCAGTGTGAGCCTGGATAAGATTCTCTCTCTCTCTCTCTCTCTCTCTCTCTCTCTCTCTCCTTCCTTCCCTCCCTCTCTCCGCCTCTCTCCCCCACTCACACAGGCTCTTAAACAAGCAAATAAACAGATAAACAAATAAACAAACAAATAAATACATGCATAGAGTTTCTTTAAAAGCAAAAACAAAAAATAAAACAAAAACAAAAATAACCCAAGCACTGGAATTTGTGATGTGTTATACAGTATGGAAGGAGACATGAATGAGATTCATGATGGAATTATTGCATTGTATGGCATTTCTATTTTTAATTTTTTGAGGAACCTCCATATTATTTTCCACAGTGGTTGCACCAATTTGCATACCCCCTAACAGTGCACAAGCACTGTCTCTCCAAATCTTTTCTCCAACTCTTCCCCAACACTTGTTATTTCTTGTTATTTTTTGATATTAGCCAATCTGACTGAGATTTTTACCATCTGTGACAAGAATGGACCTAGAGGGTACGACACTGAGGAAAATAAGTCAGAAAGAGAAAGACAAACACCGTATCATGTCATTTTTATGTGGAACCTAAAACAAGAAAAAGAACAAAAACCAAAAATAAACAGATTCTTAAATACAGAGAGCAAACTGGCAGTTGCCAGACGGGCAGTGGATAGGGGGAATGGGTGAAATAGGGGAGGATTAAGAGGTACAAACTTCCAGCTATAAAATAAATAAGTCACAGAGATGAAAAGCACAGGGGAAGGAATATAGTCAATCATATTGTAATAACGTGTATGGTGACAGATGGTGACTACACTTATTGTGGGGCGCTCTGAGTGAAGTACAGAATTGCTGAATCAATATATTATACATGTAAAACGAATATAGCACTGTGTGTCAATTATACTCCAATAATAAAAAAAAAAGTCATGGTGGGAGACGATAGGAGAGACAGGAGAGAATGAGAGCACAGTAAGAAGCTGGAAAGACACACAGGCAGGGCAAGAGGAAACTCTTACTGTGTAATGCATACTGAGTAGATTATTTGGTCATCTCATATCATCCTCACAACCACCCTGTAAAGAGAGCCGTACAACCTAACTTACAGACAGCAAAACCCAGAAGCCTGGAGAAGGAAAAGAAGTTGAAGGATTCGACTGTAAGCTCCATGAGGCTAGGAGCACATCCCCATAATGCTCATCCCGTATGCCTGAGGACCTGGCACATCACAAATGCATAATACATACTTTTAATTGGAGGAATGAATGCTGTCCAGCTGGTACATGGCAAGGCCAGAATTGAAACCACAAGCTGATGAGCACTAAAGCCTACCAGCTCTTTCTCCTATACTACAATCAAGTTTATATTAAGAGTTTCTAATTTATAAAAGCTACAAGAGCAGCAAAATTCAGAAAATGGTATAATTGTCCACATCTGTGAAATAGGATAACTAGCAACCACTGAATAAATATAAATATAAACATTAACACTATGTCATAGGTCCTAAAATTTCCTTACAGGAAAGTGCTCTGATTGACTATTTATGATCAGGCGGGGCACAGGATGCTAGTGGGTGTTATTCTATTTACTTCTCCTAAGTGCCTGGCTTAAATGTGAGTTAGAGAAAAGCAGTTATCCCAGAGGAGCTCCATTCCAGTAACAGATGGCTATATTTAAAAAATCAGTTTATTGATGCATAATTTACATGAAATAAAATGAACCTATTTTAAGTATACTCATTATGTTTTAGCAAATGTATACACTTATGTAGCCACCACCAGAATCAAGATAGAGAACATTTTCATCAGCTCCCAAAAGCTGCTTTATGATGTTTTTCGGTAAATTTCCTCTTCACTCCCCAGTCAAGGAAACCATCATCTGATTTTTGTCATGATAGATTTCTTTATTCTAGAAATTCATATCCACTGAGTCATACTATATGTACTGTTTGGTCCCTGACTTCTTGCACTTACCATGCTAATTTTGAAGTGCATTCAAGTCCTTACATACACCCAAAACTTATTCCTTTTTATTGCTGTTGTTCCCCTGTATAGATCTGCAACAGTTTGTTCATCCATTTACTTGTTAATGAATATTTGAATTGTTTCCAGATTTGCTGCAGAAAGCTGCTATGAATATTCACGTATAGGTCTGGGTCTGAATGTATGTTTTAATTTCTTATAGGTACATACCTAGGACTGGAATTTCTGGGCCTCTGGTGATAACATATTTAACTTTAAAAGAAAATGGCTATTTTCCAAACTGGCTGCACCACTTTACCACCCACTTGCAAAGCATGAGAATTCTATTTGTTCTACAATGCTGTCAACACTTAGTATCCTCAGAAAATATTAGCCATTCTAGGAGGCATTCTCACTATGTTTTTAATTTAAAAGTTCCTGATGATGGTGGACATCTGTTGTAGGTTGGAATTCGCCCCCCCCCCCAAAAAAAAGATATGTTAAAGACCTAACCTAACACCTGGTATTTGTGAATGTGACCTTATTTGACAGTGGGGTCTATGCAGATGTAATCGAGTCAAGATAAATTCAAACTGGATTTTAGTGGGCCGGAAATCCAATGGCTGATCCTTAGAAAAAAGTCATGCAGATACAGACTGGCACACACAGAGAAGAAGGTCGTGTGAAGATGGAGGGAAAGAATGGAGCAATGTATTTACAAGCCTAGGAATGCCAAAGATTACCAACAACCACTTGAAGCTAAAAGAGATACTCTTACAGATACTTCCCTAGAGCCTTCAGAAGGAGCACAGCCCTACTGATGCCTTGATTTCAGACTTCTAGTGTGTAGATCTATGAGAGAATCAATTTCTATTCTATTCAGTTCACAGTACTTAGAAGAACCCTAGGAACCTGATACAGCATCTTTCCATGTATAAATCGGCCAAAATATCTTCTTTGTGAAGCAAGTGCTCAACTATTAGGCCCATTTAAGGTAAGATTATTTATTTTCTTGTTATTGAGTTATATATATATATTTTATATTTATATATATATATAAATGCATATATGTATATGCATATAAACATTCTAGATACAAGTTATCTATCTGATATTTACTTTATGCATATTTTCTTTCATTTTGTGGTTTTTCATTTTCTTATCAGTGTCTTTCAAGAGCAAAAATTTATAATTTTGGTAAAGCAAAATTTATCTACTTCTCCTCATGTCTCATGCTTTGCATCTGATCTACCTAAATATCTGCTTATATGTCTTCGTTTAGAAGGTTCATAGTTTCAGCCCTTGTGTGTGGGTCTACTATCCATTTCAAGTCATTTTGGTCTATGATGTCAGACAAGGATCAAGTACTTTTCTTGTCATATGAATATTTGGTTATTCTATCACTATATGGTAAAAAGCAGCCTTTCTCTCCATGGAATTGTTTTAGCAACTTTGGTGATATCTGAGTAGACATTCAGTCATTCCCCCTTATGTATGGTGAGTATGTTTCAAGACCCCTAGTGGATGACTGAAACTGCGGAAGTCCTGAACCCTATATACACTATGCTTTCCCTGTGCATACATATCTAAGGTAGAGTTTACAAATTAGACACAGTAAAAGATTAACAATAATAACTAACAATAAAGGGACAATTATAACAACATACTATAATAAAAGCGATGGAAATGTCGTCTTCCTCTCTCAAAACATCGTATTTTACTGTACTCACCTGTCTTCTGGTGATGATGTGAGATAATAAAATGCCAGTGTGATGAGATAAAGTGAGGTAAATGATGTAGACACTGTGATGTACCATTAGGCTACTATTGACCTTCTAACAATATGTCAGGAGGGGGATCACCTGCTTTCAAACAATAGCTTATTGCGGGTAACTCAACAATGAAAAGTAAAATTGTGGATAGGGAGCTCTAATATATATGTGTGGGTCTATTTCTGGAACTTCTGTTCTGTTCCACTAAATAATGTGATTGTATCAATGTTATTTTATGTTGGCTACTGTAGTTTTACAATGTTCTGAAATAAAGTATTATGTCCTCCAACTTCGTCTTTTTCAATGTTGTTTTGGCTATTCTAGTGGGTTTTTTTTAATGTTTTATAAATTTTAGAATACGCTTGTTAATTTTAATGGTAAAAAAAAAATCCTGTTGTAATTTTGATTGGAATTGCACTGAATCAGTGGGTCATTTAGGGAGAATGGACACATTAAAAATAGTGAGTTTCAGCCACAGAAATTAGGAAGAACAATAAATGACAGGCATCCAAATTGGAAAGAAAGAAGTAAAACTGTCACTATGTGCAGATGACATGATACTATATATAGAAAACCCTAGTCTCCACCAAAACACTATTAGAACTAATAAATGAATTCAGTTAAGTCACAGGATACAAATTAGTATACAGAAATTGGTTGCATTTTTATGCCTTAATAATGAGCTATCAGAAAAAAGAAATTAAGAAAACAATTCTATTTATAATTGCATGAAAAAGAATAAAATTTAACCTAGGAATAAATTTAATCAAGGAGACGAAAGACCTATAGTCTGAAAACTGAAAGACAATAATGAAATAAATTGAAGACAACACAAATAAATGGAAAAATATTCTGTGCTTATGGATTGAGAGGATTAATACTGTTAAGATGTCTATATCACTCAAGGCAATCTACAGATTCAATGCAGTCCCCATCAAGATACCAACGGCATTTTTCACAGAACTAGAAAAAATTGAAATTTGTATAAAACCACAAAAGACTTCAAACAGCCAAAGCAGTCTTAGGAAAGATCAGGGCTAGAGGTATTATGCTTCTTGATTTCAAACTACACTCTAAAGCTATAGTAATAAAATCAGTATGGTACAGGCACAAAAACAGCAACACAGGTCAATGCAATAGATCCCAGAAATAAATCCACATATTTACAGTAAATCAATCTATGACAAAGTAGGCGAGGATATAAAAGGGGGAAAACAGTCTCTTCAATAAGTGGTGCTGGAAACACTAAACAGCTGCATGAAAAAGAATGAAACTGGATCACTGTCTTAACCTTGTATAAAAATAAATTCAATGTGGATTAAAAACTTGAACATAAGATCCAAAACATAAAACTCCTAGAAAAATTATAAGCAGTAAGTTCTTGACATCAGTCTTAGCAATATATTTTGGACTAGTGTCTTCAGGCAAAGGCAACAGAAACTAAAATAAACAAATAGGATTACACCAAATTAACATCTTTTTCACAGAGAAGGAAACCATCAACACAACAAGAAAGCAAGCAACTGAATGAGAAAAGATATTTGCAAATCATACAATCAATAAGGGATTAACATCCAAAATATATTTAAAAACATAACAACTAAATATTTAAAAAAAAACTGATTTAAAAATGGGTAGGGGACCCGAATAGATGTTTTCCTGAAGATAATATACACATGGCCAATAGGCACATGAAAATATTCTCAGCATCGCAAATCATCAAGGGAGTACAAATCAGCGCCCCAATGAGATATCACCTGATAGCAGTTAGAATGGCTACTATCAAAAGGACAAGAAATAAAAAGTGTTGGTTAAGACATGGAGAAAAAGGAACTCTCATATCTTGTTGGGGGGACTGCAAACTGGTACAAGCCACTGTGGAAACAGTATACACGTTCCCAAATATGTGAAATGGAAATACCACACAATGCAGCAATTCCATTTCTACGTATTCATCTGAAGGAAATGAAAACACTAATTCAAAAAGATACATACACTTCTACGTTTATCGCAGCATTATTTACAATAGTTATTTATAATGGCTATACAATTGTAAATAGCAATATTTACAATTTCCATTTAGAAATGGGAGAAATCTAAGTGCTCACTGACACATGCATGAATAAAGAAGAAGTGATATATACACACATACATACAAACATACACAACAGAATATTACTCAGCCATAAAAAGAATAAAATCTTGCAATTTGCAACAACATGAATAGACCAAGAGGGTATTATGCTAAGTGAAATGTCAGAGAAAGATAGATGCCATGAAATTTCATATACATATGGAATCTTAAAAAAAAACAAAAGCAAAAGCAAAACAGAAATAGACTCAGATAAAGGAAACAAACTGGTGGTAACCAGAAGGGTAGGCGGGGGCGGGCAAGTGAAATAGGTAAAGGAGATTAAAAGGTACAAACTTCTAGTTATAAAATACAGAAGACATGGAGATGTACAGCATAGGGAATATGTACTGCTTATGATGGGACTCACTTCTTTTTTTTAAGATTTTATTTTTAAATACGCCTCACCGAATATGGGGCTCAAACTCATAACTCTGAGATCAAGAGCTACATGCTCTTCTGAGTGAGCCTGCAGGCACCTCATTTAATTATGTATAAAAATACTGAATCACTATGATGTACAACTGAAACTAATAAGACATTTTTGTAAATAATACTTCAATAAACTTTGGCTTTTCTAATCCAGCAACACGGTAAGGCTCTTCATTTGTTTGAGTCTTTAAAATTATTTTTTTTCTAAAATGCTTTGTACTTTTTGTTGCACAGGCCTGGAGGTTTTGTACTGAAACATATTTCTACACAATTAAAAAGTATTTTTTATTTCACTGTTTATATAGAAATACAATTACTTTTTGTATGCTGAATTTGAATCCTGCAAACTGCAATATAAAATAGGTTAATCAACTTTGTATTTCTTCTATAAATGTTGCTACCTTTATTATTGCAAAGAATTTGCTGATACATCTAACTTCTTGGCTATTTTGCTTAATGTTTCACGAGAACTTGGATAGAATGTGTAATCTGCAGCTGTTGGATTTGAGTTTTATAAAATGTCAACATAAATTACTGACAGAGGAGGGTTCTAATCTCTAAATTTAACTGTGGCTTTATTAATTTCAGTTTTTGCCTCATATATTTTGAAGCTCTGTTATTACAGGCGTAAATGTTTAGAATAGTTATATATTCTTGACCCTTTTATCATCATAAAATGTATATCTTTATCCCTGGCAATGTTTCATGTCCTGAAATCTACTTTATCTGATATTAACCTAGCTTCTCCAGTTTTGTTGATATGAATATTCTTATTTTTTACTTAAAAGTTATTTGTGTCTATATGTTGAAAGTGAGTTTCTTGTAGACACTATGTAGTTAGGCTTTCGTTTTAACCTAGTCTGATAATCTCTACCTTTTTACTTATACTTATATTAGTTACATATAACTAATTAGTTCAGTAGACTTTTTGTTGTTGTTGTTACTCTGTATTTAATGTGTACTTTTGCTAAGGCTTCTTTTAAGATATTCATTTTGTCATTGTTTTTGAGAAATCTGACTGTGATGTGTCTTGGTCTAGTTTTAGTTTTGTTTATCTTGCTTGATTTTCATTGAGTTTCTTCACTCTGTGAGTATACAGTCAAACCTGAAAAACATCCATCCATTATTTCTTCAAATAATTTTTCTGCTCTCTCCCCCTTTCTGAAATTCTAATTGTGTGCATATAAATCACTAAATATTGCCCCACATTTCTGTTACTTAAATTTTTTTAGGTCTTTTTTCTCTGGTGCTTCAGTTTGGATCATTTCTTTCTTTTTTTAAAATTTTTTAATGTTTTATTTATTTCTGGGAGAGAGAGAGAGAGAGAGCGTGAGCAGGGGAGGGTCAGAGAGAGGGAGACACAGAATCTGAAACAGGCTCCAGGCTCTCAGCTGGCTGTCAGCACAGAGCCCGACGCGGGGCTTGAACCCACGAACCGTGAGATCATGACCTGAGCTGAAGTCAGACGCTTAACTGACTGAGCCACCCAGGCGCCCCCAGTTTGGATCTTTTCTACTGTGTCTCCCTCTCTCTCTGCCCCTCCCCCATGGGTACTCTGTGTGTGTGTCTCTCTCTCTGTCTCTCAAAAATAAACTTAAAAAATTAAAATATATATACAAGCATTAAAAATTATTTAAAAAGTTCTATTTGATTTGTATATATACATATAATTATATATAATTATGTATAATTATAGATACACATATATACATGTAATTATATTTATTAGATCAAGTCAAACATATTTATTTTTTTCATTTTTCTTTTTCATGTTCAATGTTTTCTTTAAATGACAAGCTACTATAATAGCTATTTTAAGTCCTTATTAATTCCATCACATCTGTCATTTTTATGTCCTTATTTACTTTATTATTTCTTTTATAGAAAATTTATTTATTTTGATATTTGTTTATTTTTGAGAGAGAGAGGGACAGAGCATGAGCAGGAGAGAGGCAGAAAGAGAGGGAGACACAGATCCAAAGCAGGCTGTAGGGTCTGAGCTGTCAGCAGAGAGCCTGATGCAGGGCTCCAACTTATAAACCACGACATCATGACCTGAGCTTACGTTGGGCACTTAGCCAGCTAAGCCACCCAGGTGCTTTATTTTTTCTAAGTGTAGGTCATATTTTCCTCCTTTTTCATATGTCTTAGGAGTTGTGTTTGTTCTTGGTTTTTTGTTGTTGTTTTGTTTTCTGGCTGTTGGTCATTATCCATGTTTTTCAGTATTAACTTTCTTGATTTTGTTGTCTTCCTTTAAAGAGTGTCAAAGTTCATTTTGGCAATGACTTGTGGATCAGCCTAATCATTTCAAGGCTTGTTTTCAAGCTAAGTCATGGTGGGCGTAGAGTGGCCATGACTCAAGATTGAGTTCAGCTCAGCCACTAAGGCATGCCCCTTCTTGAGTATCTAAGGAATTTCCTGGGTATTGGCTGATATCTCTCTACTCTTGATGCTCAGAACTCAAATTCCTTTGTCAGTTCTGGGAATTGTTTGACTTACACCTCCCTAGTTATCCTTTGCCTAACCGAGTTGGGGTTTACCCTACACTTTCAGAGGCTTGTATTCAGTAAACAGCCATAAGGAGTCCATATGAATATTTTTGGAACTTTTCTTCTGCATGGAACCTCTTCTCTGGATCTATGTCCTGTTACTTCCAGACACCTAGTTTCACTGAATCTTGATCATAATCTCCTCATCTCGATTTTGCAATGTTATGCTTGATTTCTCCTCCTCCCTGGTGTAACCCAGAAAGCGTCTCTAGGCAGACAGCAAGAAGAAGCACAGTTTTCACCTTGGTTGTTTCCTGTATATTAGGGATCACATTTCTGAGCTTCCTATTACCCCCCTTCTAAAACCAACTGTTTTAAATACTTTGTCTAGTTTTCTAGTTGTTTACAATGCAAGGGTAAATCTGGTAATAGTTATTCTAACATGGCTGGAGAAGTTCCAGAATGTTCTTTTAGGATAAAGAGCTGTTCTTGAATTCAAGACGATTCTATTTAGAATCCCAGTTATTCTAGTCACTACTTGTGATGACTATATAAATAAGTAGCTTTCCTTACCTCAGTTTATTCATCTGTAAAAATGAGATTACGGATTGTACCACAACAGGATAGTTGTAAGGATGACTTGATCTACATTCCCTTGCTCCCTCCTTCCTTCTTTCTTTCTTTGCCTTCCTTCCACAGGAAGTGGAGAATCATTAGTAGAAGACAAGAAAGCCCTTGTCTACAGTGGGTTTTTATTCTGAAGAGAATAAATATGTGGACAAATATATGAAAAAGATATTTCAGATAGAGAACAATTCTATGAAAGAATGTAAGAGTGACGAGATCAGTGACTGAGGAGAAAAACTTCACATATAACCAGCAGGAAACTCCTCTCTGAGGAGATAATAAAACCTTAACAAGAACTTGCAAGGGAGATAAAAAGAGCAGAAAAGCATTCCATGCAGAGAGATCAGCAACTGCAAAAGCTCAGAGGTAAGAATGAGCATATTTGTCACAAAATATGTGATGGGAGCAAAACAAAAGAGAGTAGCAGTGGTATGAGGTAAATTTGGAGAGATGGATAGGGAGGGAGCAATTCACATGAGGTTTCTAGGCCAAAGTTAAGAGTTATTTTAAGTACCATGGAAGCTCATCATAGAGAATTTGTTTTTGTTAGCAAAAGATGATAGACTTTAAAAGAAAATTTTAATGTTTGTTTTTGAGAGAGAGAGAGAGAGAGAAAGAAAGCAAGAGCAGGAGAGGGGCAAAGAGAGCGGGAGACATAGAATCTGAAGCAGGCTCCAGGCTCTGAGCTGTCAGCATAGAGACTGATGCAGGGCTCGAACCCATGAACCATGAGATCGTGACCTGAGCTGAAGTCGGATGCTTAACTGACTGAGCCACCCAGGTGCCCCAAGAATGATAATGAAATATGATTTCTGTTTTTGCAAAATCATTCCATCTCCTTTATGAAAATTCTTAACAGTGTTAACATTTTAAAAGCCTGTTGATAAAATTTAAATCTAAACTCACTAATGTTTATTGAGTAGATACTATATGCTACGTGTTTGGGGAAGAGATAACTTTTTATCTGTGTGAAGGTCAAAATCTTCCTGAGAAGTTTAACTTTGTTTAACTATGGAGACTGTGTGCCACTCTGCACTAAGAAGAGGGGTCTGAGACTATCAAAACCATTTTCTAATTTTCCAACACTGCTGATCTTCCCACAATGCTTATCAATAACCAATCCTAGGATAAAAAAATGATACTCTAAGGAAGAAAAAAGTCATGCCTGAATAAGCCAACTTTAGACTTACTCCTCTACTACTGAGGAGTAGACACTGCTAGATAGTCCCCTGGAGGTCATGGTAGGAGCCTATGACTTCAAACTGAGTACCTACAGCAAGCACCAAAACTGGAGTCATCGAGATTCTGAACACCTGGAGTTTCCACTGTTCAAATTAAAAAATATATACACATTGTGTCAATCATAGGCTAGTTATATTCCTCATACATTTTTAACACAATGATCTAGTGCACACACAGCATAGGCATTTAAATTAAATATAAAGTTATACCAAGCAGAAGGCCAAAGTGGAAAAGCAAGAAAAAGAGTTGAAATAGATTATGAGAGAATTTGAAAAATGTTCACTGAACTAAAACTGATTACGAAGTAGCATAGTCCTGACAGAGAGGGGTATAATCTTAGCAATTCTTTACTGTGTCCAAAACTTCTTTAAAAATTGATATACACAGATTTCTCCTCCTATGCATTCAAGTAGATGTGGCTTTCTATTTTGTAATTTGTTTAACATATGTCCATTGTTTTAAAAAGAATAGAAAATTTTGAGAAGTGGAAAATACAAAAAATAACCTTATGCATATTTTGAAAGGTATAAAAATTGTCCATATTTTGAAAGAAGAAAATGGAAAAAAATTATCATATTCTCACTACCACCCACTTTAAAACTTCTACATTGTTTCTTTCCAACCTTTTGTTTTATGCATATTTCATATATGTGGTGTCACAGTATATATACATTTTTTCTGTCTAATTTTATTTTCTTTTAAAAAATTTTCTATCTATCTATCTATCTATCTATCTACCTACCTACCTACCTACCTACCTACCTACCTACCTACCTATCTATCTATTTTGGGAGAGAGAGAGCTGATGCATGCATACAAGAGAGCAGGGAAGGGACAGAGAGAGAATTCTAGGAGGCTCTGTGCTGTCAGCTGTGACCTCGACCCCACAAACCATGAGATCATGACCTGAGCCAAAATCAAGAGTTGGATGCTTAACTGACTGAGCCACCCAGCTGTCCATGCCTGATTTTGTTTTTAGCTTCCCTTATAACATATCTCATACTATTGAATTAATGTTATTAATTTTCTGTCATAAAGATATAGAATAACCATACTGTATACGGTTGGAATTAAAATAAGGTGCTTCTTTGGGGCACTTGGGTGGCTCAGTCAGTTAAATGTCTGTCTTCGTCTCAGATCATGATCTCACCGTTCAGTTCATGAGTTCAAGTGCTGTAGTGGGCTCTGTGCTGACAGCTCAGAGTCTGGAGTCCGCTTCAGATTCTGTGTCTCCCTCTCTTGCTGCCCCTCCCCCACCCTTTCTCTCCCTCCCTCCCTCTCAAAAATAAATAAAACATTAAAAAAAAAACTTTAAAAAAATGAGGTGCTTCATTTGGATACTTCACTTTAAGCTATTTGAAGAGTTGAATACTATAGCCAATGGAATGAGATATGATGAAAACCCACTGCCACTTTGCTGTGGTGTGAAGTGTACTAACAATAGGTTTTAATTGGTTATAAGCCTGGGATTATGCTAAGGGCTTTACCTATTTGGTCTATTTTAAATCTCAAAACACAAAACCAAAATCTATGAAATGAGGATATTCCCATTTTACAGATAAAGAAACTGAAGCTCCCAGAAAATCAGCCTAAATCATACAGTTGTGTAAGCAGCAGAGAAGAGATACAAACACAGGACAATATGATTCCTAATTTTTTTTCTTAATTTTTAAAAAATTTACTTATTTTTGAGAGACAGAGACAATACCTGAGTGGGGGAGGGCAGAGAGAGGAAAGAAAGAATCCAAAGCAGGCTCTAGGCTCAGAGCTGTCAGCACAGAGCCCAACATGGGCCTTGAACCCATGAACCATGAGATCACGACCTGAGCTGACGTTGGACACTTAACTGACTGAGCCACCCAGGCTCCCTGATTCCTAAGTTGTTGTTGTTGTTGTTGTTGTTGCTGCTGTTGCTGTTATACTAGACCCCAATATGGAATAGTTATAAGGCTGGGTCCTTAGACCCACTTAAAAGAACTGAGGAAGAAAATTCACAAATGATTCAGCACTGGTAAAATTGGGCAAAATGTACCTATACTAAAAATATTAGATAATTTGGTTCCTTGAAGATGGTAAAACTGATATGGATCTTTACCATCCTGGGGTATATTTATGATTCACATGTCTTTAGGGCACAGTTTTCCTTATTATATCAGGATAAAAAATCTTGGGAGATTTAAATAGACAATAGGTTCAGTGGGGAAAGCAACTAACTTTTAATGTACTTCTAATATTCTAGGAGTCTAAAAAACATTAACTCACTAATTCTACACACTGCAAAGCAATTATAATTAAACCTATTTTACAGCTGAGAAAATATTCTACAATGTTCATTTAATTCATACCTCCAATAATGTTGACTTTTACTACCTTGGAGCTTATTAATTTCACTTAGTCAAAAAGTATTTAGGACAATTATTTGCCTTTTCAGGAGAACTCCCTTGTTCCCTACTACAATCAACATGTTTGAAGGCAGATAATGCATTTTAAAACCGGAGAATAAAAACCTGAATCATTAAGTTGTAATCAACCTCATTACACTGGCCCAATATTTTAGAGATGAAGAACATGAAAAGAGAGGGCAGAGGACTTGGCCAGAGATACACAAGTTTATAAATCTCATAGCAGAGCTAGACATTCAAGCTGATGGCTTAAATCTTGATCCACTATTTCCTATTATATACCATTGATTTATGATTTCTCATATTAACCAGGGTGCTGAGATCCATGCAAACATACTTAATACATGCCTGGAGTATCAAACTGGCTAATTTCTCTAGAGATTATGTTACCATCTATGCCAATATTATGCTATAGCTCAAAATGCTCAATTGGTACTTAATGTCTTTTAGAGCCACATACCTCTGTCTTGTGCAAAATTAGTTGGTAAGTTGTTTTGTTTAGAAAGTAGGAGAAGAGTTAAAGACAAAAGGTATTAGCGTGAGTGTTTTTTTTTTTTAATATTCCTAGGTAAGGAGGCTGTACTTTGGAGCTACAAGCATTGAACGCCTAATGACACATTGCTACTCAGTATCGGCAGCTACTGCTTTCTTAATGACAGTGGTAATTGGGTGTATGTAACTAGAAATCACTACAATAAATAGATTGATTTCAGTTTGAAGCTTGAACACCACTATCTGCAATGAGTTTAGAAGCAGTGTAGGGGGAGGGGTAGTTCTTTGGATGACGGAGGAAAACCATTTCGCATGAATGGTTGAAAATGACCAGTTTTCAATAAGTCAATCTGCGCATCATCTAAATATTCTAGCAGCTACTTCTACAACTTTTGAATTTTCCCTACAAGCTTTTCTCCAAGGCTAGTCATCATTGTTCAGAAGCTATTTTATTTTTTAAATGTGCATTTGCTTAATGTCAGACACTGTACTAACATAGATACTATTAGTAGCTAGTATTAATAAGGGCTTACTATATGTCAGGCATTGTGCTCTGTACTTTCAAAGCTTTATTTTAATTTAATTTTCAATACAACCCTATTAATACTATTATTATCCCTAATTTATACATGAGGATATGGAATTTTTTTGAAGTTAGCTTGCCCAAGGTCACACAGCTAGGAATAATAAAAGCTAGCATGTTTTTGAGTTAAGTCTATATGCTTGACATTGATTTACACTGTTTAATCTTTTAACAACGCTATGAGGTAGATATCATTATTATGCCCATTTTATAGGTGAAGAAACTGAACTCTGGAGAACGCAGGGTCATAAAGTTAGTAGGTGGTAGAGGGAGGCTTTAAATTCAGGTTGCCTGACACTAGAATGCGGGCTCTTTAACACAGGCTTCTCCAGAATGGTGATCCTGGATTCAGACATAGTTTTGTTTGATAGCAAATCTCTCACCTTAACCAATACTGGGCATGGCAGGATTCTGAAGAGAACACTATAGATAAAATACCATTACTGTGTTTTTCAATAGCTAATTCTTCACAATAGGAAAGGGAAAAGGAAAGAGAAGGGAAGAAAGAACACCTCGGGATAACTCTAACAAAACAATGCAAGTTCATATCCTACTATCATAAAAAGAATTAAGGAGAGAAATTAGGACAGACCTAAATAAATGAACTATGTTAGTGAATTAGAAAACTCACTATTATTAAGAAATCAATAATCCCCAAATTGATCTACAGAGTCCGTGTGATTTCAATCAAAATTCTAGTAGGTACTTTTAAATGAAATTGACAAGTTAATTACAAAATTTATATGAAAGTATAAAGACCTATCATGGCTAAAATAATTTGAAAGATAAAAACAATTTTGAAGGACCAGACTTTCTGATTTCAAGACTTACTATAAAACTACATCAGTCAAGACAGGGGGGTATTACCACAAAGGTAGAAAAATACATAAAAGATACAGAATAGAGGGTCGAAAATAGGCTTGCACATATACAGTCAATTGATTTATTGACTAGGTGCAATGGTAATTTAATGGAGAATGGACAGTCTTTTAAACAAATGATGCCAGAACAGTTAGATGTTCCTATGCAAATTAAAAAAAAAAAAAAAACCCTTATGGGGTGCCTGGGTGGCTTAGTCGGTTAAGCGTCCGACTTTCCCTTAGGTCATGATCTCGCGGTTTGCGGGTTCAAGCCCCGCGTTGACTGCCAGCTCAGAGCCTGGAGCCTGTTTCAGAGTCTGTATCTCCCTCTGTCTCTGACCCTCCCCTGCTCACGCTGTCTCTCTCTCTCCCCTAGAAATAAATAAAAATATTAAAACAAAAAACCCTCACACCATATATAAACATTAATTAAAGTGAATCATAAGCCGAAAATGAAAATCTAGAATTGTAAAACTTCTGGAAGAAAAGAGAAAAATCTTTGCAATCTTAGATTAGGAAAAAAAAATGCTTATGAAGGACACAAAAAGTATGAACTGTAAAAGACAAAATTTATTAATTGAACTTCATCGAAATTAAAAACTTCAGTTCTTCAAAAAAACTATTACGACTATAAAACACACAAAAAATATAAAAGATAAACTGCATTGGAGAAAATATTTACAAAACACGTATACATTAAAGAACTTTTACCTAGAACATATGAAGACATCTTACAACTTAATAAGAAGACAATACAATTTTTAAAATGGGGAAAAGCTTACATAAATGCTTTATAAAAGAAGGGATGTAAAGGACAAATCAACATAAGAAATGACGCTCTGCATCATTTATCATGAGGGAAATAAAAAATAATTAGATACCACTAGAAACTATTAGAATGGTTATGTTAACAACAAAAACAAAAAACCCGATAATAACACCAAGGGATGGAGAGAATGTGGATCAAGTAAACACATTATTTACCGTATTACTGGTTGGATGTGAATGTTACAGTCACTTTGGAAAACGGTTCAGCAGTTTCTTATAAAGCTAACATATACTTACTCGATGATCTAGCAACCCTACTCCTAGCTATATACCCATGGGAAAGGAAAGTAAACGTCCAAACAAACACCTGTACATGAATATCTGTAGTAGCTTTATTCATAAAAGTCCCAACCTGGAAACACCACTACCTGGGGCATGAATTAAAAAAAAAAAAAATTCAGCTATATTCACACAGTGGAATAAAAAGCAGTAAAAAGAAGTGAGCTTTTAATAATGTGCCGCAACATCTATACTTTTAAAAGCATTATGTGAAGTCAAAGAAGCAGACATAAAAGGCTGCCTACTGTATGATTCCATTTACACAACATTCTACAAAAGGCAAACCGTTAGCGACAGAAATCAGATCAGTGGTTGCCAAGGATGGGAGGTCAGAGAGAGTATAGTGACTACAGAGGAACATGAGGGAACTTTCTGAGGGTGATGGCAGTATTTTACATGTTGATTTTGGTGCTTGAACTGTACCTATTCATCACAACTATTCAAATTTTATATCTAAGGAGGCAAACTGTTTTCTGCATGACAATTATACTGCACTAAGTCTGGCTTAACAGTAATGAAAGAGAATCACCTGTAGAGCTTGGTGAAACAGATTGCTTGGGTTCACCCCTGAAGTTTGTTTCACTCTTAGGTCTAGTGAGAGGGAGGGGGCAAGTTTTTGCATTGGTACTCCACAAGACCCTAGGTGATGTGGAGACTGCTGGGTGTGGACTCTCCTTTGAGAACCACTATGCCAACTAGTATAATACAGGGGGAGAAGTTCTGTGTTCCGTACCCAGAATAGATTTGTGCTGTGGGCCATTTGCCCCTTTAAAAACACATCAGTCCGCAATGTTGGTCACTTGGGCCTTCTCCATTCAGCTGATGACCATCACCAGA
Source organism: Hyaena hyaena (assembly GCF_003009895.1). Taxonomy (NCBI): domain Eukaryota; kingdom Metazoa; phylum Chordata; class Mammalia; order Carnivora; family Hyaenidae; genus Hyaena; species Hyaena hyaena. Next base: position 3,390,707 of record NW_024080637.1, on the reverse strand, counting down.
TGTAGTCATGTGAAGGTTTTGCTTTCGCTTGATGAGGCTTTAGTCCCATTAACTGAGGAGGGGAACAGCTTGCCCTACTAGGTCTGCTGAAAGAGTAGCACCATAGGATATGGGGCCTTTTTTTAAGGCCCTCCTCTAATGGTTATGTCCCCGCGGCCATTGCCTCCTTGCTACTGTGTAGCGGACTCCTTGCCAGGTGGGAGCAGTCCACCTGGAGAGCTAGTCTGACTCCTTCTGTGATTCCCACTCACTTTTTTCTCCAATGATGCACCCAAAAGGGGAAGGAAAAGATCTATGTCTCGCCACCCAAATCTCTTCCCACTATTTCCCACCTCTGCTTAAGAGAGCCTCTCTCCGATACTCTGGATGGATTCTGGAGTCAGACTGACCCTCCTTGAAGCCAACTCTGTCATTTACTGTGTGTCATTTGGGACAACTTGCTTTATCTTCTCTGAGCCTGGCTTTCCTAACTGAAAGGAGGAGGAGGAATTTTACCTCACGGGTACACACATGTATGTTAAAGGTGTGTGTAACCAGGTGTACATTGATGGACTGAGACTCTTCATTTTGCCTCACAATGGGCAGCTAGACTTCAACACTGTGACACAAGAATCCACATCTAGAAAGTGCCATCAAGAACTGAGGCCTGTCATCTCCCTTAGGACTTATTACAAAGCAGCAACACTGACTTTGCTGAGCCCCCTCCCCTGAAACCGCTTCTATTTTTCTCCCTTCTTTATTTACAAAAAACAAAGCAAAACAAATTCAGGAAGGTGGGGGAGTGCTGAGGAAGACGTCACTGGAGGCCTTGGAAGGGCAGACAGCCTGGGGCAGAGGGGTTTTTCCTTCACCTCCCCAACGGGAACCAGCACCTGCCTGCCCTCAAGGCAAGGGAGATGGCGTGCCAAGGAGATCCCTCTCAGAGACTGTTGTCTACAAGAGGGAAATCTGGACACTCCCTGCTTAGATAGCTCCTCACACAGCAGGATGGCCTTTCATGTGCCCATGTGAGAAGAGAATTGGGGAGAAATGCTGAGGAGAAAATGGGAGTGGCCCTGTGTCAGCTCTGACTCCCAAGGTTTGGCCTGCCAAGGATGAGTGATGTTTTGGGGGTCAAAGGTGACAAGTTGGCTAGGCTTAGGTGGTCATGTTTTCCCATCAGGGTCCCAGCAGCAAGAGATTTTGGTGTGGCCTACAGGATATGAGGTGACAGAGGTCACACAGTGCTAGCCTTACTAGACTGGGGCCTCTCTGGAACCCCACATATACCCAGCATTCACATCCAGCCTTATAGAGGACAATGAAGGACAGTGAGGGGCCTTACAGAAGCAGGGACAACCAACCAGCAGGGAACCAGCTATCGTGGGTTGGTAAAGTAACGTTTGCCCCTCCAACTCCCGACATCAGGGGAAATGAGCACGGGGAAGGGAGGGAGGAGGATCCCAGAACTAGCCCCAGGCACCTTTTTCCCCACCATGTCTCCCAAGACACAATCTTGGCCAGGGGAGGGGCAGATATGAAATCTGGCATAAGACGAGAGTAGTACATTGGATGAACATTTAACTGCAGAAAATGATTGGAAGATTATGGATTCTGCCCATGGTATCATTAAGGAATGAGAAAGGAGATTTTATAAGCATGTTGCAAGTAGTTAATGGGGGGAAAATCAGGTTTATACATCACTGAGTTTGGATTCCTCAGTAAACTGGTTATACATCTTTTTTTTAAAATGTTTATTTATTTTTGAGAGGAGGAGAAAGATCATGAGCAGGGGAGGGTCAGAGAGAGAGGGAGACAGAATCCAAAGTAGGCTCCAGGCTCTGAGCTGTCAGCACAGAGGCCAACGCGGGGCTTGAACCCATGAACCATGAGATCATGACCTTAGCCAAAGTCGGACGCTTAACCAACTGAGCCACCCAGGCTCCCCATAAACTGGTTATATATCTATATAAAGTACCTGGTAAGCTATATTACACAGACACAGACACACACACACACACACACACACACACACATATGTATTTAAAGCATGGTAGATATGTTAATAGGAATAAAGAAAATAATAGTATTAATGGCATTAGTAATTGTAAAGAGAAAGATGGAGTTTTTACACTATATAGTTCTGGTATGCATTTGTTTGTTATTGTCCACATTCAATAAATCTTGACCAGGCTCCTTTATGTGCAAACTCCTAAGAGAAATACAGACACTAATGAGGCAAATCTCTACCTTCAAGTAGCTTGTACCCTATTAGAGGTATTCAAACATGAAGAAAACATACAGAAAAATATGATACCAGGTGTCCAGTACCAAAGAAGGACCTCTTAGTATTTCAACTACTGTTAGGCTGCTGACCCTATGACAGAGCTTACCATATACTACCTTGTTTCTCACAACTGCCCTTTCAGTCATATAGGTGTTATGATCCATTTACACAGACCCTGTCCCCATTCTCTTGATATCCCTACTTCTGTTTTTTACTACTTACCTTTATGTGAGCTCCTATCATCTACTAGCCTTGACATATTCATTATGGAAACAAAAATGTATAGGAGTATTTCACTGAATGAAAAGAGTATTTTTATTTTATTTTAATGTATTGTATTATTGTATTGTATTGTATTTTTTTATTTTATTTTTGAGAGAGAGCTCAGGCATGTGGGGGAGGGGCAGAAAAAGAGAGAGAGAATCTTGAGCAGGCTCCAGCTCGGCACAGACCACGAAGCAGGGCTCAATCTCATGACTGTAAGGTTATGACCAGGGCTAAAATCAAGAATTTGATGCTCAACCAACTGAGCCACCCAGGGATCCTGAAAAATATATATTGATTTTTTTTAATTTTAATTTTTTTCTTTCATAGTTTCTTGTCAAATTGGTTTCCATATAACACTCAGTGCTCATCCCAATAAGTGCCTTCCTTCATGCCCATCACCCCCCATCCCCTCTCCCCCACTCCCGTCAACCCTCAGTTTGTTCTCAGTATTCAAGAGTCTCAATCCTACAGACTGGAGTTCAAATTGTGGATCTGCCATTTAGTATGGGAACTTGGACAGGTTGTTTAACCTATCTGACCTTCAGATTTGTTATAATCAAACCCACCTTGCAGGGGATGATGAGAAAACAATGACAACGTGTGTAAAATCTACCACAGTGCCCAGCATGTACTTTTTCAACAAACACTCAATCTCAGCCTCTTATACATTCAAAGGGAAGCAGCTCACTGAGTGCCTGAGACCAAGGCTCCTAACCCATATTAATACCTCCCCAACCCACCACTGAATGTCCAGGGATGCTCAGACATCCACCTGAAAATAAGCCTTTGTGAGACCCCCCAATCAGTCACTCTGGGGTTGACCACTCGCTCAATCTCTGAGCACACTTACTTCTTAATCAACTTCTTCTTGTAAGGATTCACTTTTATTTGTTCCAAGTGCTACTCTCTCCCCTCTTGAAGGGTATTTATGTTCACTCTCAGCATTTATTTCCCAACCTCTCCTGTTACTAGTCACCAAGAACAAAGAATTAATTTTTTAAAGGAATGTCTACTTTTCCCTGTCAATAAATTACACCAGGCAAGTCTCTGAGGCCCCGCCATCCCTTCCTTCGAGGACTTATTGGACATGTACTTGAAAAACAGGTTATTTATCTCTGTCCCTACTGTCGACATCCTCTCTATTCTCATCTTGGTGTTCCCTTATCAATTTGAGTTTGTCTCTAAAAATCATTCTAATCTCACCACGCTTTGTGGATAGCTTGGACAATGTGCAGGTTCCTGTTATTTTCAATGACTTTTCCTTTTATTTCCCCTTGTTCTTGTCAGACATACTTATTTATTCTTATGCCAGCCATATTTGTTGCTAGATGGCAGGCAGGGCTTCCAGGTATATATTCCCCTATCTCTGAGGATGTTCTTTTTCTACTCGTTCTTTTATATTATCTCTTTATGTTCTTCTCCCATTGAATAGGTACCATGACTCCATTTGCTGACATTATTAGATTCCCAAACAGCAAAAATAAAGTTGTGTTTTTCTACATGTTGCCAAAGATCACCTGGTCATTAGGCAATTTCATTAACTCACAGGTCAATTCTCCCTCCCCAGGTGAAGTGGCACTTTTGCTGTAAGCTTTCTTAGGTACCTGACTTAGGTAACAACTCTTTCTTCTCGTGAAACCTCATTCATGCTTTTCCTAGAACTCATCTCACATCATGTCGGAGTTTTTTAATGTAACTGTCTCCTCCAATAAATAAATACTTGTCTAGGGAGCAGGAGGATTCCTTTTTACTTATGTATCCCTGGTGCCCAACACAGCGCCTTGTACATAATAGATGCTCAATAAATATTTTAAACAACTGGTGTCTTTGAAAATAAATCATTGCCAGCTGGCTAAGTATTCTGGTTCTGGAATTTACCATCTGAATCATTAACCTCATGATTTTTAATTCCATGATCTATAGAATGGATATGAATTACATTGTTGAATAGGGTGTTCAACATCACAAAGCTAATACCCTCACTTAATAAATGAGGAACTTGAGGCTCTGAGTAGGGAAGAATCTTTACCTTTAGAGTCAGCCTTTAGGGCCACAATCTGAACAGAGTGGTATTTAGTAGGAACTCACTGATGGATCATTAAGCAATATTAGTGATCCATATAAATGACTAGGCTAGGTCCCTGAGGTATAGAAGAAGATGCAGAGCCTCAAGTAGGAAAAGAAATTCAATGAACAGGATTTTCTTCCTAGATGGGGATCTTGGAGTCCCCAGGTTTGTGAAGTGAACTTGATATAATTTATCTTGGATACCTGGAGATAAAGGACTAGAAATAATTTCTGCTTCATATGAATGGCTGGGGATTGAACTAATTTTTTCATGATGTACTGAGTTCTTAAGAGAAAGGTATCATTGGAACCTGATGACATTTCACAAAGGATGAGCATGTAAGTGAATAGAAGGCCACAACAATGAGGCAAGTGAGCCTTGAGTGGCATTGCCAATAGACACAGGGGGCCATGATTTGTTCCAATTCTGCATGGCTGGCATCTAGGAACTCTAAGGGAGTCTCTGTCCCACCAGTCCTTTGGCCAGCACTGATCAAGGTTGCAGAGAGACAGGGACTTAGAACAAGCACCACTATGAGCTGTATCAGGCTTTGGGGTTGGATAGACCAGGGTCTGCCCTGGCTTGCCTACTAACTCTCTGTGTATACTTGAGTAAGTTCTGCTATGCCTCAAAGCCTCAGCTTCCTTTTCTATAAAACAATAGGGAAACTACCTTCAAGCATTGATGAGGATTAAATGAGATAATAGTTGTAAATCACTAGGCATTTAGCAAGAGGGCTCAGTCCCCAAGAGGAGGTGGCTTCTGAAATGAGTTGTCCAGCCCTCATTTGTCCCATAGCCAGCAGTCCATCTCTGAATCCATGGAGCATTTTCTTAGTTGATAAGGTTCAGCATTGGTCTTGGGGTTAGGATTAGTTTTGGATACCCTGACAAGATTAGAGATGGCCTAAATTTTGGTTCTAGATTGGGGTCCCAATACTCATGACTTTACCCCTTAATGATAGATCTACCTTGAACCATTCCTCTGCCTAGAAGAAACCTGCTACTATATTCTGAATGTAAGATGGGCCCTCTCGTATATGTTGAATTACAATTCTTCTCACATGCTCTTCTCTCTTCTTGGGCTGCAGTACATTTTCATCAGGCAAAAGCAGTACCTATTCTACAAAGCCCCAGCCTTGGCATAATGATTTCTTCTAAGCTTTCTCTGATGTGTTTCTCTGAACAGACCAGGGCATACCTTGCCCTATGCCTCACTGCAGTGAAGCACACACTTCTTATATAACATCATATTGGGTTACTACTTTACTGTCTACACCATGTCATTTCCCAAAACTCCTTCCTTCCCAGATTGGATGCCCTTACAGAATGACTATGCTTTATTTGGCACTGCATCCTTGGCACACAGCACAATGTCTGCCTCACAGCAGGTGTTCACAAATATCTGTTGCTTTAATAGATGACATTTATTTCCACAGCATGGTTCTCACCTAGACCTGATTTCTTCCCAGCATAACTCATGACCACAGATATTGGTTTAGGGCAACTAGTGCTCAAACAGAAATCAGGATCTTAGTGGACCATAGTCACTTGACCTAATAATGGCCCTCATGGGAAGGTTGCACTGTGTGCTGAAGCATGTAGCACCAGGATGTAACCATCCGTCCATCCAGTCAGCTGAATCAACCGTAATGGTCAGTGGAATGACCCATGTCATAGCTTGACTCTCTCCCATCCATCAGAGTTATTGATTAAGGTGGCAGTGTCAACATGTGCTTTAAAGAACACAGTGATACAGAAGACCACTAACAAAAACGGTCAAATGGTCAAATAAGGTGGGCAAGGCGCCATATTTTATACTTCTCAAGTAGTCATAGACATCATTTACAACATCAAAGATTCTGAAAAATGTGTTTGTAAAGAGGTCTGCTTAATTTAATTAACCCAGTGTTTTCCAAACTCATTTGGACCGTTAGAACTCTTTTCCCTTGTTACACCTATTTATACCCCGGGACCTAGTGCTCCCTAACACGTCTTGGGTAATGATGGATTAAGGACATTCCCAGAATGTAGGGGTAACATCTTCAAGGAGAGGGGGTGGCATAGACAAAGTGGCATAAAAATAAATACACAGGCAGAGGATAGGTCACAGGAGGATATTAAATACCAAGGAAGCACAGTTATACATTTCTGCTACATTTTTCCTCATTTTTAGGATTCTGTTATTTCAGAGACCTAAAGAAACACCCTGGTTGGCTTTTCCTCTTACACATAATCTGAATGACTTTTTATTTTATGTATATTCTTCAATATATAGCCATTCATAAAACATAATGTTTGGCTATATGTAACATACACAGGTAGTTCAGCAAATTATATAGTGGGGAAAATGCTGGCTTCAGATTCAGAATACAAATGTAAGTCCTATCCTTTCTTATCACACATAGACTTAATCCTGGGAAGTTAGTATGCTTTCTCTAATCCTCAGTTTCTTAATCAGTATAAGGAGGAAAATAATCCATGCCCTGCCAACGTCACACAAATAGTATGAGAATCACATGTCAATATATACAGTGTTTTAAAACTATAAAGAGATGTATAAAATTAGGTATCTTAATATATATCTATGGTTTTGGCAAATTGTACTTACTTTAAAATTCATGTGTGCAGATTAAATGTACTTTATTTATTTTTTAATAAGCTTAATATAGGTTCTCAAACCCTCATGACAACTGGGAAAAATAAAACCTAAGTGAAACTAAATGTCCAGCTCAGTTTAAATTCCTTACAATCCAATAATTTAAGCCCTTTTACATGATGCCTGGTGAATCTGATTTTTTAAAAAAAACAATGCTTCATTTCATGAACGGTCTCTCCCCTCTTCTGTTCCTCCCTTGGTGTAGTGTCTGGAGATGCATAGTGGTCAGAGGAGGCCATGGACAAGAAGCCCTTGAGAAAGCAAAGTAGAATTGGGACCGGTGGGCATAGTAACATCTGCCTGTTTTGGTCTCTCGGGCCCTGACACTTGATTGCTAGCTTCTGTTTGCCTTTCTGCTTCGGGGATGCACATAAATCATCATAACTCATTCTTTCCCGCAGCTTGGTCTAAGTCTGGTTGCCTTGCCCTGAGTTCCCACAAGTTACAGACCCCCATGTCTCTGTCATTTTCTGCATCTAGCCCACTGATCAGTCATGCCCAATCAGCATAAGGTGGGGTTCCCTGTCTGCTGAGCCCAGCGACCAGCATTCTACCTCGCCTTCTGTATCTCTCTGCAGGACCACACTGTGCCCCACTACAGAGCATAGGGTAGTTGAAGAGGCTTCTAAGAATCCAAAGTAATTAATAGGAACAGACACCTTTCCCTTAATATTGCCTACATTTATCCAGTGCAGATTTCACTTTTGGCTTGGAGGGAGAAATATCACAGTATATCTGCCCACTCTGTTTCTCTCGTTGTTCCTTCCCAACAAATTCCCCAGGTTAGAGAATCACTTTCCTTTAAATCTCCTGAGTTAAAGCCTCCTACCAATGATAAGCTACTCCTGTGTCTTTCCTAGCATATGTTAAGAACTGGGTCTTCTCAGCCCTAGATAAAGTAAAAGGAAAGAAGAAAGCATTTGGGGATTTTTCTCTGAAGACAACAGCCTGGTTTCCAAGGCTATTGTCTTGCTGCATAATCCCACTTTGCAAACCCGGAGATTCATAAGGCTTTCGCTCTTTTTACCTTTAATCTAGTCTGGGCTCAAAGATGTATATATCTTAGGACAGTACTACCCTCACTTTTAATTAGTTGGAAACCTCAAAACATTTTTAACTTAATGTAAGAGCAAATATGAGAAAACCTACAGATACCAAAAGAGTTTGCAATCTGGAGATCCTTGATTCTTACTTCTGCGAAACTGATCATTGTCTACATGGATGTGAAAGGTTCCAGTGTACAACCTGTAGGAAGAAGACAGGAAAGAGGGCTTTGTGCAAGTCAAAAACATAGCAGTTTCTGTAGCCTGAGACATGTTACTTAACCCTCTGACCCTCAGATTTGTTATCTGGACTGGGAATAAACATACATATAACACTGCATGTGGATTTCATGAAGATTAAATGGGATTGGTTTATTTAGAAAATTATAAAGGCTCACACACAGATTATTTATTATAAGCTCAATTACAGGCTCACAGAAATCTATGGTAATTACCATCAATATTTACTGTGTACGTAGCATGTGGCAGGGACTGAGTAAGAACATCATGTGGCTTAGGTCACTAAATACCTGTAACATCATGTGAGGTAAGCATTCCCATTAGGCAGGTGAAAAAACAAAGGCACAAGGAAGCCAAATAGTTGGCCCCAAGTTACTTAACGCTGAAGGGCAGATCTAATACTGAAGTCCAAATAGCTTGCCTTCACAGTTTAAGCTCTTAACCACTGCGCTGTGGGTCTGCAGAAAAGTGGAAAGCCAAGAAAGGACTGATGGTAAGTTCATGTCACTGTTGAGGACAATCAAGTGGAGAGCTGAGGGGACTGGCTGAAGATCACACAGCAAGTTAAAGGCAAACCTGTGTGGAGGGTGGGGGTGCAGGACGTCCGGTGTGTGGGGAAGTGTCCACTGCACCCAGCCGCCTGCTCTGTCAGCAGCCAGGGAGCCAAAGACAGTCAGCCTCCGGCGTTGTGTTTGCTCTGCCTGCTCTGCTAAAGAGGTCTTTCTTCTCAGAGGTCTGGAGGTCTAGGGGAGAGGGGCAAGTGCCTCGCACCTCCCCTGCCAACATGCCGACTCAGCGCGAATTAGTCTTGTTAAAGGAAGTTGGGCATTTCATGTCGTGGCACATTACATTCATGTGGTCGCACCTTTCTCTGCTGGAAAAATGAGGCAACTAATTCATTTTAGCAGCTTTTCCCTTTCTGCCTAAAACGTGTCCTCTGATGATGTTAATGCAGGGAGATGGGAACTGTTTTAATATGATCAGTCCTTCACTGTGGATTGGTATACATTTAAAGCAGCATTTCTCCCATGTCTGGGCTCACTTTCAAGACTGTCTGTGTGGATTAGGGAACAGCATGGTTTTACAATTGTAAATAAGGTGTCTTATGTTCCTCCTGTTATCATTGCGTTTGACAAAAAGGGGAAATTTAACTTCAAGGGGAGGTATTACATATGCCTATACACATTCATGCACATAATGGAATGTTTATTTCTGTCATTCGAAGAAGCTCTTCTCGGAAGGTCACCAGCTGTCATGCAAGAAAATATTCAATGTAATGTAATGATTAAGAGGATGAACTCCACTGCTCCCAATGCCCAGATTCAAGTCCTGGATCGACTATATACTGGCTGTGTGACTTTGGGCCAGTTACATAATCACTGGGAATAACTTTCCTTGGTGGCAAAATGGGGATATATTTTCATCAGAGCGTCTTAATGAGGATGAGGAGAGATTTAATAAATGGAACGTTGGTACAGTGGGACAAGCTGAGGGAAGCAGTTATTAAAGCAGTAGGGGAGGATTTCTTCAGTATCCTCAGACCGCATGGCTGTTGAGTAGCCTCCCTTATTACAGAGAAGACAGGCTGCTGTCATAACAGCTTCTTCCCAGAGCCTTTGAGGTCTCCCTGGCTCTTTCTATTGTACATCAATTAAGTCCACAAACTCTTGGAAGGAGTATAACTCTTAAGAATGTGACATAAACACCTGAGGAGACTCTGAGAATGGCAAATGGAGAGGTTTGGGCTGTGACAGTGAAGTTACCAGGGCCACCATCAATGACCTCAAAGCGCTTTCAAGGCCAGATGAAGTGGTTTTGATTCTAGGCAATGCAGACCCAATGAAGGTTCTGAAAAGAGAAAATTAACTCTGAGGTGTCTTTCAGGAAGATGAAGCTGACCACCGAAGAGATAATATACCGGAACCTGGGTCGGCAAGCTACAGCCCACCCACAAAATCTAGCCTGCCATCTGTTTAGTCTGCAAGCTAAGAATGGTTTTTACATTTTTAGATGGTTAAAAATAAATCAAAAGAATATTATTTCATGACATGTGAAAATTATATGAAATTCAAATCTCAGAGTTCATAAATAAATCTTTATTGGAATATAGCCATGTTCATTTGTTTACGTATTGTCTGTGGCTACTTTTTCTGCAGTGACAGAATTAAGTAACTACATCAGATGCCGTATGGCTTGCAAAGCCTGAAATTTTTCCTATCTGGCCCTTTACAGGTAACGGTTGCTGGTCCCCAGATAAGAGAGTGATGGAACAGTAAATAGAAGCTAGATTGGGATGCTAATGCTAATAGAAAACCTTCAGTCAATTCTGTATTTACTAACTACCGTATGTTTTATTTGTATCATCATGCTATATGCAGAACAAATCTATATTAGTATCTAAGTAGCTTGGCCAAAGTTACATAAAGAGGGCAAGGCAGAGGCATGGTTTGAACTCTTATCAGTGGACCATAAGATCGGTGCTCTTAATCATTACGCATACCACCTTGTACAATCAAATGAAAGGTGGTGAGGAATGGGAAAAAGGGAGGATGTCAAGACCTATACTGGAGATACAATCAGCAGGGTTTAGAGAAGCCCTTTGAATGGGAGAAATCAGAATAGAGTCAGAGAAGGGGGAATCCCAAGGTCCAGTTGCCTAGAACAGCTGGAGCTCTGCATTGCTTGCAAGGGTCCGAGTATGAGCTGTCTTAGGTAGAACTCAGCTTCACCTGAACTCTTCCTGTTACCATCCTCCCATCACTCTTGATCTGGTAATTGTGCCACTTGGGCTCCCAAGCACTAAAATTAAATCTGGAAATTTGTCATACCCCTTCTCTATGAGATGGTAACACAGAAGGTGGGAGCTCCAACCGTCAAAATGAATTACTCAGTGAGTTCATTTGTCACCAGAAGGTAATTGGGATTTAAGCTACAGTCTCAGGAAGAAATACATCACATCGCATGATTACTTGCATTAATGGCAACGTACATTTAATTTTCATCCCCACCCCAATCCCTTTTCATCAGATCCAGTGACCTACTAGCAGTATAATTTGGGTCTTTTCTTGGCCGAGACAAGAACCACCCTTAAAGTAGGACACTGTCCTAGCTCTGAGCTGGTTTTAGGGATTTTCACAAATTCATCTGTTCATTCATTTATTCACCCACAGACATGCATTTACTGAGAAGCTATTCTATGCCAGGTCTAAAATTGATGCTAGAAGTGCAAATGGCATAAATCATATTCCTACAGATAAAGTGGTGATTCTAGCATATGATTTTAAATAGGATCAGGAGACCCCACACATATCAAAATGCAACCCCCATTCTCTCTATCACCAAGACAGGGAATTCCTCTACACTTTCTACTCATCTGTGTCTGCATATGCTGCTGTATTTTGATGGTAAACCTATAAGAAAATATCACACTGGGCTAGAAGGAATGGAGAGAGCAGGAAGACCAGCATGTATTCCCGGCTCTGATATAAATTGTTGGAGAACTTGGGCAAGTTATTTGTTTTTCTGGTCTTTGATTTCTCATCTATAAGATGATGGACTGGGTTTCCCACAGCTATGTATAGAAAATGAAGGTAGAGATGCTGATTAAACAGGGGAGGTGCAGAAAGAAGGGCTGGGACCTTAGAGTCTCCCCTTTTTCTTATACTTTTTGTGTTTACAAAAGGGAAATTCACAAATCCTGTAGAATAGTTTAGTGTCAGAAAAAAAAAACATATTTGCATTTGGAATGTACTCTTATTTTTTTAAAGTTTATTTGTTGATTGGTTTTGAGAGAGAGGGGAAGAGCAAGTGTGTGTGGGGAGAGAGAGAGAGAGAGAGAGAGAGAGAGAGAGAGAGAATCCAAAGCAGGCTCTGCATGGCCAGCACAGAGCCCAATGTGGGGTTTGGATTCATGAACTATGAGATCATGACCTGAGCCGAAGTCAGATGCTAAACTGCCTTAGTCACCTAGTGACCTCGGGAATGAACTTTTAGAGAAGGAAAGCAGATAAAGTCTTTCATAGCTGTATCCTCCTCTTTAACTATGTTAAGCCTCTGTGCTGAACAGGACAAAGCAGCTGTATGCCTCAGGGGTGAGCCCCTATGTCTGACATACCCAGGAAAAGGTCCCCTTCTTCTTTAGAATGGAGGTCTGGGAATATCCCAAAAGTACTTCTCACCTGTCATAAGTTGAGACCATTATGGCACACACCTTTCTGGCTCAGATAATGATTTGAGCTGGCCACTTGAATTCACTCTTGAACAAACTGGGGAGACTAGGTTTTAGTAGAAATCAAGCCAGGGTGCAAAAAGAGGGGAAAAAACTTAACATTCCAAAATTCACTGAAACATACATTCATAAGGTGGAGTCTCCAGCTCTGTGCACACTTTTCTCTGCCTTACGTCCAAGAGTGGGAGATCAGACAGAACTTGTAGTTGAGGCTGCTGCTTATTTTGTTATTGCCTTGTTGGTAGAAAGAACAATAGGGAGATATCCCTACTTCCACTACAAGCCCTTCGATAACCCCAGGTGTCAGTTTCCTTCTACTGGTGGGGTTTTCTGGAGAAAGATGCAGAGATAGTTAGGGTACAAGATTTTAAATAGAGACCAAAAGGAAGAGAAAGGAATAGGATTGAGCGGGGGGGTGGGGGGTGGGGAATTTAACACCTTGAGGTGGGTTTCACACTGATGGGGAACTCTAGACTGAATATTGTCTGTCAAGATAGTCCTGCGTTGGGTCTACATCGCCTGGCTTCTCTGTGCCTGCTTGCTTGCTTCTCTGTCACCAGATGAGAGCTTCCAGGAAGAGAATGGCTGGGACAAGGTGGTCTTTGCAGCTGAGGCAGGACCTAGAGGAGCTGATAGCTGGAAGTTGCCTGCTGATCTCATTCCACACAGCTGGGCAGCACATCTTTCCTGAAGGAATGTCTGAACTGTCTATCACTAGACCCAATGTGAAACTGATGGCACAGATGGGTGATTGAAGAGAGAGTAGACATCATTTACAAGGGTGCTACATTATTCTTTGTAAGGTGCAGTGAACTACACCCATAAACCTCAAGGACAAAGGAAGATGGCAATTGCCATAACCTAGAGGAATGTGGCAGTGGCTGTAACTACAGGAGTGGACTCCCCCATGGAAGCCATGGCCTTAGGCAGAGGAACACAGCAGGTATCAACCTGTAGCTGAGGAATGAGGGAGCCAAAGAAATAAAGATGCTGACCTACTTCTCCTACCCTCCTTTCTTACTTAACCAAGTGAGTCACCCAGGAGCCCCCAGATGTAGGAAACAAACCACCATTCGTATAATTTAATTCTCTACAATGTGTTAAAAACAAAACAAAACATACAATCTAAAAATTCCCCAAAACTCTTTCTGGCCAATCTGGGAAGGTCAGGACCACAGAGGTAGAGCCTAAGCAACATTAACAGCCCACACAGTGAAATCCCGCCACCCCTTCAGTTCACCTTTTTTTGACTATGTCTCTGGACTAAGGCTCTATGTTGGAAAAGGCTACAGAAAAATCTGAGTTTCTCACTTGGTTTAGCTCTATTTTCTCTTGAGGCAGGCTACTCTATCCAAATCTTCATTTATCTTGAGATCCAAACGCCAGAGACCTCCTTGTTTCTACCTCTAACTCTGTGTTTTTCAAACTATGTATTACAATTCATGAGTAGCTATAAAATCAAGACATCATAGCCAACTCTCTTTAACAATAGTATAGGACAGAATCTATTACTGCGTATAGTGAGTGTGTGTTTAGGAATTTGTCCATTTCTTCTAAGTTGTCCAATTTGTTGGCATATAATTTTTCATAGTATTCCCTGATAATTGCTTGTATTTCTGAGGGGTTGGTTGTAATAAGTCCATTTTCATTCATAATTTTGTCTATTTGGGTGCTCTCTCTTTTCTTTTTGAGAAGCCTGGCTAGAGGTTTGTCAATTTTGTTTATTTTTGAAAAAAACCAACTCTTGGTTTCATTGATCTGTTCAATTGTTTCTTTGGTCTCTATGTTGTTTATTTCTGCTCTAATTTTTACTATTTCTCTTCTTCTACTGGGTTTAGGGCGTTCTTGTTGCTCTGCCTCTAACTCCTTTAGGTGAGCTGTTAGATTTTGGACTTGCGCTTTTTCTAATCTCTTGAAATAGGCCTGGAGAGCAATGTACTTTCCTCTTGGACTGCCTTGGCCGCATCCCATAGATTTTGAATTGTTGTGTTTTCATTTTCATTTGTTTCCATATATTTTTTAATTTCTTCTCTAATTGCCTGATTGGCCCATTCATTCTTTAGTAGGGTGTTCTTTAACCTCCATTTTTTTGGTGGTTTTCCAGACTTCTTCCTGTAATTGATTTCAAGTTTCAAAGAATTGTGATCTGACAGTGTGCATGGTATGATCTCTATTCTTTTATATTTATTGAGGGCTGCTTTATGTCCTAGTATGTGATCTATCTTGGAGAATGTGCCATGCGCACTTGAGAAGAAAGTAAATTCCCTGGCCTCAGGATGTAAAGTTCTAAAAAAAAAAAGCTTCTGCACAGCCAAGGAAACAACCCAGAAAATTAATAGGCAACCAACGGAATGGGAAAAGAGAGTTGCAAATGACATATCAGATAAAGGGTTAATATCCAGAATCTATAAGGAACTCACCAAACTACACGCCCGAAAAACAAACAACCCAGTGAAGAAATGGGCAGAAGACATGAACAGACACTTCTCCAAAGAGGACATCCAGATGGCCAACAGACACATGAAACGATGCTCAGCATCCCTCCTCATCAGGGAAATACAAATCAAAACCACACTGAGATACCACCTCACGCCAGTCAGAGTGGCTAAAATGAGCAAATCAGAGAACTCGAGATGCTGGCGAGGATGTGGAGAAACGGGCACCCTCCTACACTGTTGGTGGGAATGTAAACTGGTACAGCCCCTCTGGAAAACAGTGTGGAGGTTCCTCAGGAAACTAACAATAGAACTCCCTTATGACCCAGCAATAGCACTGCTAGGAATTTACCCAAGGGATACAGAAATGCTGAGGCATAGGAGCACATGTACCCCAATGTTCATAGCAGCACTCTCCACAATAGCTAAAACATGGAAAGAGCCTAAGTGTCCATCAACAGACGAATGGATCAAGAAGATGTGGTTTATCTATACCATGGAATACTACATGGCAATGAGAAACAATGAAATCTGGCCATGTGTAGCAACATGGATGGACCTTGAGGGTGTTATGCTGAGCGAAATAAGTCAGGCAGAGAAGGACAAATATCATATGTTTGCACGTATAGGAGGATTAGGAGGAACTTGACGGAGGACCAAGGGGGAGAAGAAGGGCGGAAATGGTGGGGGAAAGGGAGAGAGGCAAACCATGAGAGACTCTTGAATGCTGACAAAAACTGAGGACTGATGGATGTGGGGGGAGGGGGGGATGGGCATGGAGGAGGGCACTTTGGGGATGAGCACTGAGTGTTATGTAGAAACTAATTTGACAATAAACTATTTGTAAAAAAAATAAAATAAAAAATAAAATAAAATAAAATTTTACATGACAAAAAAAAAGAATCTATTACTGCGTATAGAAAAAGCGTAATTATTATTCTATAAAACTTTGTTTCACATATGTGTATCTACATATGGAGTCAAAATGTAAAATATATTTCTTATGGGGGTCCCAATAAAAAGTCTGAAACCACTATTTCACTCTGTTTGAAGTCATAGAAAAGAATTACCAAGAAACAGGTAGTAAAAATATCCCCATCTCATTTCTGCAATGCATCAGGAGATGGGGTGCAAAGAAAGAGATCAGAGATGGTGTAAGATTCAAGGTTGGGTGGGTAGTACAACTGGCATACAACTTCATCATTTTTTTTTTTTATGGCAACATATTCAAATTGTTGAAAAGACTAATTTAAAATGTCTCCCCCCCACCCACCCCCCCACACTCTTTGATTCCTCCTCCTCTTGGCTATGTCTAGTAACCATCACATCCTCCCCAAGGGTGAACTGAAGGCTTCATTCCAAACTCAGCAAAGAACCCAGTGGCTCAAATGGAGCTCTGGCTCTCAGCAAGAGGAGGAATTAGATCCAGAGAGAAACACACTGGGATGTGCTGCGGGTCAGTATCTCACAATCTGTTGCCCGCTGCCATGTGCAGATGTCTCTGGTTTCCCTTTCCCAAGACAGATATGCAAGAGCTCACACACTGGCTGCCAGCACCCTTATGTCTGGCTCTGCCGTTATAACTGTATTAACAATTCAGGAGCCTTTGGTGCATAGGTTAGATCCGCATGCATTTAATTGCCTCGGATGATTAAGAGTTAACACTGCTGACCTACCCAGAGGGAAATTGCAAGGAATATCCAATTAGAGGCAACCAGCCTCTTTGAAAATATCCAGTGTACCAGGAGTGCTTAATAATAATCATGATAATCATAACAATTCTAAATATATATTTTTGAAGCTGCGAGCCGTTTCTCACCCGTGAAAACTTTATTTGCTAGAAAGGAGATCCTTGCAATTATTCAAATTGGAGATTTGTATTTTTGTTGTTGTTGTTGTTGTTCCCCTGGCCTCTCTGGTGGAAGAAGGACAGAGAAGGCTATCCCAGAGGGGAACAGAATCAATCCCAGCTGCTCATTAAAAGGTAAACCGTCAATAATCTTTGTCAGGCCTTTTTATCTTGGGCTTTAGTACATGATGATCCCTAAGCCAGCATGTGGTACTGAAATTTAGAATGGCTCCTGGCTCGCACATCCCCATTGGCGTAGGATTAACCCTCTGTGCACCATTGCACACTTTCTCTGAACCACTGCTGAACCCTGGGTGGGCAAGAATTATGGGGCTGCTGTGTCCATCTGCAGGGAGCACGGGCTTTCCTTGAGCAATATATACCTATCTCAAGGGGCCAAATCCAGCCACTAGAAGGGACAGCATGAGACAAAAATCCAGGTCATCTCCCAGATTGCACTAACTTAAAATTCAACTCTTGTCACAGGCATTTATTGAAAGCCTTTCATATGAATCCCTTGCATTTGGATTCTGGTTAATCCTCCCTATAATGCTGTGAGGGAAGGGTTATGACTCTTAGTCTGCATAAAAAAAACTCAGAGAAGGTAACTTACTGCTAATGACACCACTGTGTTACATGTCTTTAAGTATCATTCATGTACTGATGACTTCTAAATTTATATCTCCAGTCTAAACTGCTGCTGGAACTATTTGCGTATCCAACTCTGTGCTTGACATCTCCACTTTGATATCCAATAGGCATCCTAAGTCTGACATGTCCACATATGAGCTCTTGATATATCCCCCTAAACCTGAGATCTGTGACAACTCCCTCTATACACTCACTGCACCGGCTTCAAACCCTACAATCATCTTGGTTGCCTAGTCCCTCATCAGATTCATAAGGTAAGTCTTATATCCAGAACATGACCATTTCTCACCAACTCTGTGATGGTTACTCTGCCCCCAACTCCTATTATTCCTTCCTCCTGAGTCACCTTCTAACTGGGTCCCTTCGTTTTCCCTTGCTCCTCTCAGCCTACCCCGGACACATTAGTTATTGTGATCTAAGATGTAAGGCAGATGATGTTGTTCCTTTGCCCCAATACTCTGAGAGTTTCCCATTTCACAAAGAGGAAATCCAATGTGCTTCCCATAACCTAAAGATCCTACCTAACCTTGTCCCAGTTCTCTCTCTGACATCATCTCCCAGTATTTATTCTTTCTTAGTCACATGGCCTCCTTTCATTATTCTGCCTGACCTACTCCTGATTTGGGATCTGTTATGGGTTGAATTGTGTCTCCCCCTCACCCCCAAAAAGAAAACGATGCTATAGTCCTAACACCCAGTACCGCAGAAGAATGTGATCTTATTGGGAGATAGGTGTTTCTAGAAGTAATTAACTTAAAATGAGGTCATTAAGAGTGGATGCTAATCCAATAAGACCAGTCTCTTTATAAAAGGGGGACATTTGGACACAGTGCCATGCACATGGTGCGAATGCCATGCGGAACTGAAGGCCGGGATGGAGGTGAGACGTCTACAAGCCAAAGAATGCCAGCAAACCAGCAGAGGCCAGGAGAGGGTCTAGGAATAGATCCTTCCTTCATGGCTCTCAGAAGGAACCAATCCTGCAAACACCTGGATTTTGGACTTTTTGCCTTCAGAATGCAGAGACAATATATTTCTATTATTTAAGCCACCAGGTTGGAGCACTTTGTTATGGTAGCCCTAGGACACTAATAAAAGGCCTGTCCTTGCTCTTCCATCCTCCTGAAATATTCTTCCCCCAGAAATAACATGTTATGTCCCTTAACCTCTTTATTCATAAACCATTTTCTGGGTACTTAACCAAAAACTAGCACACATCCCCCAGTGTGTCCTCCCTCTCATCTCTCCTTTATATTTATTCTTTAGAATAGATGCTTTATACACTTGTCTTATTTACTTTCTATTTCTGTCACTACACTATCAGCTCCAGGAGGGCATGAATTCAGGAGCATTTGTTTACTGCTGAATTCTCAACATTCCTGTATACAGTAGTCACTCGATAAATGCTTATTGAATGGATAAATAAATAAATGAATCTGTCCCTACTCTCTCCTACCATCCCACTGCCATTATCCTAGTCTATGCCATTGTTACTTCTTCCCACACCATGACAACAGCTCTTCTTTGGTACTGGCCCTGTCTTCTCCAATCCATGTTTCAAGTTGCTTTCAGGGGCCAGCTATCTCAAAATACACGAGTTTTTCTTTCTCTTGGTCCAAAGCTTCCTCAGTGGTTGTGCTAAGATTTTCTAATAAAGCCAAGTCCTCCACAGCAGCATCCTGATGGATCTGTAGTGCGTTATCTATAGTAGGCTGCTAATAATTCCTCCCATCCCAGCAGGCTAATCCTGCTCCAGAGGGACTTTGTTTCCTTTTACCTTGAATCTGGGAAGGACTTGCAACTTGTTTGACCGATACTATCTGGCAGAAGTAATGCGATGTTAATGTGAAGCTGAGGTCGATACCAAGTGTGGCAGAGACCAATGTTGCCCCCGGAGTGCTGACCCAACTGAAGAATCATGAACAAGTAGATTTTTTATTTAATGTCATATAGCTTTTAGGTAGCTTGTTATGCAAGCAAGTGAAACTTGCTTTAGCTTCATCCCAAATAGTGTTCCTCCCGTCTGCCTCGCTGAATTATTATAGTTCCATGCATGCATAATGTGCCCCCTCCCTACACTTGAGCCTCTCCACATGCTACTTTCTCTACTTATAATTCATCTCATTTTTTTCACCTGTTTAACAGTGACCTCATCCTTCCAGCCCTGGACCACCCTTGAGCTCTAAAGGCCCCCTGAGCTTGCCTGTGTCTGAGTACTTAGCACCCTATATTCTAGCCATCTCTCCCCAACCAGGGACAAAGCTCACTGAGGGTAGGAAAAACATCATAGTCACCTCTTTGGCAATAGGACTTAGCTTTGTGCTTGACGAATGGTGAGCATTCGGATTTTTTGCAGATGAAAAAATGAATTCTACTAAATGACTAAATGCTCATAGATGCTTACAATTTACTTGGGGTAGAAGGGTAAGATTAAAATGCATGAAACAATTAGAGAACAAAGCAAAACAGTATAAAGCTAAATACCACATGGGTACCAAGTGTTCACAACTTCAGAAATCCTCTTATCTTGATAATTGATCCATGCTATATTAGGTTCTTCATATTAGTAGTAATTAGAATAATAATGATCCATTACAATGAAAACTTTAATTTTCACAACGCTTTCACATGCATTATCTCATTTGACTCTATTCCAATTATTTAGGGACAAAGAAGTCATAGAATCACTTATGCCACATCATGTAACATGAGCAGGTTTCATGTCACATATTCTTAGCTGAACTCAGTTACTGGTGAATCAGATTGCTACTCAAATATTTCTGTGAGCTTTAGAAGAAGGTGTAACATCTCTGTTCCCCAACAAATGCAAAAAAGCATAGGCTTAGTGTTCCCAAGGATTGAAGAACTGACCCACAGCACAGACTTCTTGACTAAAAAAAACCCCAAACAGTAAAATTATAAAAACACTCTGAAAATAAAAACTTATGAGCAAAGTGGTTTTTAGTAAATGCAATGTAATGCTCTCAAATTTTAAAACTATGTTGAATACATTTTTACATACAGATGTCTTTCCACTTGGAGATTGCTGATTATATCTCCAAATAAGCAAAAGGTTCTCTACCCAAGAGCAGAAAAATACCATTCAAAACTAAGAGGATAATTAACCGTGCATTGTGTCAAACCTGACCAGAATAGTACATGTCCATTCTGGGTCTCCTGTCATGAATAGACACTATTTATTGAACAGCTACTCTGAGCCAAGTGTTGTATTAGGCACTGTGTTAAGTGCTTTATCTTCATTGTCTGTAATCCTTAGGCATTTCCAGGAGGTGGGTATCATTATCCCCATTTCACAGATGAAAAAATTGATGCCCAAAGAGATAAAGTAAATGTTGCCTCACAACATAGCTATTCAGTGGCTGCTAGGATTCAGTCTGTCTGATTTCAAAGCTAGTGTTCCATCTGTCTTAAGAAGGTTTGCCAGTCAAAGAATAAATGAATATTTTAGGGTTCCTTGTAATGTTAGGGACCTTTCATTTCTGCTGTTTCTCATTATTGCTCTTAATGAAAACATGAATAATTAATTGAGGACTGACAGTCACCTCCTGATACAAAACACTCAGAGTTGCAGATGGGTCCTCCCTACCTGACACCATAGCAACCAGTTGAAGAATGGAAAAAAAAGAAAATCTTTTTTGATCATACAGTTTTGCTTCCATTTTAGGTGGAAGGGAGGAAGGCGAAAGAGATAATTAGCTTGCTTCCTGACTCTTAGGTGTCAAATTCAACCAGAACATCTGTATTTCCCTCTGTTCCTCTCTTTAAATGATCTCAAAGCATTCTAGCAGCACCCAAGACCAAAATGCCTCTTGATGGGGAAGAACATGCTAGTCAGAAAAGTTTATT
Source organism: Hyaena hyaena (assembly GCF_003009895.1). Taxonomy (NCBI): domain Eukaryota; kingdom Metazoa; phylum Chordata; class Mammalia; order Carnivora; family Hyaenidae; genus Hyaena; species Hyaena hyaena. Next base: position 3,369,135 of record NW_024080637.1, on the reverse strand, counting down.
GGGGTTTTCGAAGTTTCTCCTTGGAGGACATCTGTACCAAGAACCTCAATTCATCAACCTGAGGAGATTTACTGGGACACCACAAAACCTTTCTTGATAGGTTTCCTACTCAGTTGCCGCTAGCAGAAGGTTCTCTCTGCTAAAGGTTTCCCTCCCCACCTCTGGGCCTTTTAGATTCCCAAGGAGGGGAGGGAGAAAAAGGAAGTAGCAGGGGTCATTGCTAAATTCTGCTCAGGGATTTCACTTCTATGATTTCAGAACTTTGATAAACAAGAATAGGGCCTCCTTAAGACAAGAAAGCCTGTTGCCTAACTCAGCCAAGGAGGCATGGAGGGAGAGCTTTCCTACAGAGGGTGCTTCGGAGCAATCTTGAATAATGAACAGAAGGTTGACAAGCAGAAAGCAAGGAAGTGTGCATATGTGAAATGTGTATGTGTGTGGTAGGTTGGGAGGGTGGGGAGGAAAAAGACAAAGCAACTGGAAGGTGCAAGGGACATAGGTGTGATGTGGCAAGGCACATTTTGTATAAGTGGTTAGTCCTGCCTGTAGCCACCTGCCCCAGGCTCGCCTCCCTTCTTTTTTTTTTTTTTTTTTTAATGTTTATTTTAGAGAGAGAGAGAGAGAGAGAGAGAGAGAGTGAGCAGGGGAGGGACAGAGAAAGAAGGAGACACAGAATCTGAAGCAGGCTCCAGGCTCCCAACTGTGAGCACAGAGCCTGATGCGGGGCTCAAACTCACGAACTGTGAGATCATGACCTGAGCCGAAGTTGGACGCTTAACTGACTGAGCCACCCAGGCGCCCCTTGCCTCCCTTCTCTTGTTAACAACTCCTGCTCATCTTCCAGGCTGCAGCTGAGATGTTGCTTCCTCCAAGACGCCTTCCCTGATATGCCAATTCCATGACAAATTCTCCTACCTTGTGTCTCAAAAAATTCCCTGAACTTCCCTATACTACATGGTAATTTCCTGCTGGTAATGGACTTTTAGGAAAGAGGAAACTACGTTATAAAAACTTTAACAAATTACCACAGTCTTAGTGGCTTAAAGCAGCAGAAATTTATTCTTTCATAGCCTCGCAGTTCAGCTATCCGAAGTGAGTCTCACAGGGCTAAGATAAAGGTGTCATTAGGACAAGCTCCTCCTGAGGCTCTGAGGAAGAGTCCACTTCTTGCCTCTCTCCGGTTCCAGTCGCTGCCAGTATTCCTTGGCATCTGGCTGCATCACCCCACTCTCTGCTTCATGATCTTATTTCCTTGTCCTCTTCCACCATCAAATCTCCCTGGATGTCCCCCTTGTGATTACATTTAGGACCCACTGATAATCCAGGATAATCTTCCTAGCATCAGATCCCTAATTTAATCACATCTGCAAAGTTACTTGGCGATCTGGGGCAATATTCACGGGTTCTACGGATTACGATGTGGATATCTTTGGAGACTGTTATGAGCCTACCACAAAGCTCTTACTGGCACCAGCGCCATGTGCTCCCCACTCTGTCCCTAGTGTCCTGCACAGTGTCAGGCTAGTTACAGGTACTCAGTGTATATACGTTGAAAAGAAGGAATTAAATCAGTGGATGTATGAAAGAATGGATGCCGTGGGTAACCTGAGCCACGTGGGTGTGAATGCTGACAAGGCCGGACACAGAGTAGGGGTAAATCACCTAGGGTTGTGTAGCCATAGGTAGGAGCTTAGCCTTTATGTAATGGTCAGTGGGGACTTGCTGAAGGGTGTCAGGCAAAAGAACATTTTAAAGAGTCTTATGTTAACATAATAGAATGTCATTGGTCCCCATCTTGCCTTGAAGGTCTACAGTTCTCCTGGTTAACGTGAGAATTAACTTTGCTTTCCAGGCAAAGTTAACCTGCTCTGATTTTTACTTCTAGGTAGAAGGGAACGCAGTGTTATGTTATGAGGCAGCCTCATGGTTAAGGTGGCTATTTCAAAAGGCAAAGTCCCTGCATAAACCAAAGACTACTACATTACAGAGGAAGTGTCTGTGGTCTTTTTCCTGAGAACAGCTGCCTCAGTCCCTGGAAATCCACACACCCTGGGTTTCCGTGCAAGGCTCCAGGAGCACAGTATAGCAGAAGGGAGGCTCTCAGAGATAGAGAAAGGGCCATGGGCCCCTTAGAAATGACCACACACACACACACACACACACACACACACACACACACAAGCAAATGCTTCCCCTGAGTGAAGATGCATGCATGCATGCCTACAGAGGGGAGGAGGAAGACAGGGAAAGAAAGGGAACAGACAACAAGGAATTTTACAAGTGGGCTCTGCAGCTGCCAAGCAGTGGGAATATGTTCAGCACTCAAAGGGAAAGGCAAAGGCAGTGCCAGCATGGCTCTCAGAACCACTGCCTGGTGCCAGGAACCTTTGAAAGTATTTTTTTTCCTCATTCACATTCCCAAACAGTAAATAGCATTGTCAAACCCAATCTTGTCATAAACACGACTCATCCGGCATTTTCTAATCTTTTACATTGATTTAACCAGCAAAGGGCTTTCCCATCCACTATCTCATCTGAGATTTGCACCAGCTCCTTAGCAGGAGGTGTGGAGGCTCTCACGGTCTCTGTTTTAGAAAAGAATAAACAGAGGCTCACATGGGACATGGGCTCTGCCCCCGGTTACATACTGAGTTAGCTGAGGTGGATTATTCCAACTCTAGCTCTGCTGTGCTGCCTATACCACTACGACACATAGAAAATTCAGGCTTCAAGTTATTCTTTTAAAGGATCCTATCACATATTACATATGTGGCGTTTGTGTGTATACACACACATGTATATATGCATATACATATAATGTATATATTTAGCATTATATATTCTACACATAGACATGTTTATATGCTTCTAAAACATACAGATCCAACAGGAAGGCAACTGAGATGACATCAAAAGAGCGCCAAGAGAAAAGCATTATGTTCAAATGAAATAATGGCAGGGAAGCCCTTCTTTCCTCTTAACTGAAGGAATGAACCATGATGTCAAATTTATAGGCGCCAAATCACTTGGATAGTCTTTGGATTAAAAGCTAGATGAGGGGTGCCTGGATGGCTCAGTCGGTTAAGTGCCTAACTTGATTTCAGCTAAGGTCATGATCTCACAGTTGGTGAGTTCAAGCTCCACGTTGGGCTCTGTGCTGACGGCATGCTGAAACTGCTTGGGATTCCCTCTCTCTCTACCCCTCCCCGACTTGTGCTCTTTCTCTTTCTCTCTCTCTCAAAAGAAGAAAAACACCCTTAAAATAAAAAGCTAGATGATAATTAGGATGTGTGTCATACTCCTCCAGGACAAAGACTCATTCAACATCATATTCTTAAAGATCTCCAACGTCAATACCCTTTTCTGTGATAAACACTGCACGGTGTTGGAAGACTAAAGCAAACTAAGACATGGTCTCTGCTTTCAAGGGGCTCACAACAGAGGGACAAGCAGCTGTGTAATTCTAGCCATCCTCCTATGATGGGACAAGTGCTTTCATTGCTCTAAACCATGGGAACACAGTAGGGTGGGCATCTAACCCCACTTTGTTCATAGGAGCCTTTCAAACAGAGCTGATGCTTGTGAGGAAGGGAAAATGTTGTGCGGGAACTGGCTCGATGCGCACTGCTCACTGAATATTCACTGAATCAACCAGTGGATGAATAGCTGAAAGAAGGGGCGACTCCAGTTTCTCCTCATGGGCCTGATCCCTTCCCTGAGCCTCCACAGCAACTCTCCATTTTGTCTGTAGAGTCAAATATGCAAATTTATTGCACCAAAGCTTTAAGAATTCATAGACAATTCATAGACCGTGTAAGCAGTGGATGTCACACTCAATAAATCAAAAAACCCACCACTTGGGGAAAATGAAAGGATCTGCAGCCTCTTCCCATTGTGTAATGAAAGAAAATAAACATATCTGGTTTCTCTTCACTCAGTGCTGTCCCATCCTCTTCCTCTGTTAGTGAACTTTTTGGACGTCCAATTATGTGTCAGCCTGGAAACAAGTTTCTCTCCTTAAGATAAACAGCCAATGACCGAAGCACAATTTATATCTATTATTTTTTCATTGGGCTCCCGTCTCAGTCTGGGCGAGGCTAAATAAGAAGAACTGTTAGAAAAATCAGAGGCGAGGACACAGATGAGTGTTTTACCTTTGGCATTTAGATGCAGATCTGATCCCGAACCCTGTAGGTCTTTCTATGTGACATTTCCATTGCCGAACTCGAAATTATGAGTCTAAATACAGATATAGTCTATAACGAATCCATCTGGCCACACATCAAGATTTTAAATATTTACAATTATGGCCCTGGCCTTATTAAACTTGCAGGAAAATAGCAGCATCCGAGTTTACATATGACACTTGCGAAGTCTCCCTTCTCCTGAACTATGACAGCGACTGCTTGAAATTTCTAGAAAATATATATATTCATTTGCCAGATTCTCAAGGTCAGGCAGTGGCATTGAAACATCAGGAAAATGGCTTGCTGGGACTTCTCAAACAGCACACAGGGCAGAGCAAAGAGCATGTATGAACTATCAAGTCCTTATTTAAATGTATTCCCATCTTGAAAGGCTATCCCATGCTGATTGCCCAAGAGGAGGCAATTCTAGCAGATAAATGGGAACAAGTAATAAATACTGGGAAGTTAGGAACTTCTTGTTGTCAAAGGCAACGTAAAAATTGAGATTTGAGTCTGAGTTGGAACCTGATCTTATTAGTGGCTTCTAGCGTGAGAAGGCAAAGTGGCTTCCTTAAAGAATCACGTGGTTGGGGTGCCAGGAAACATTGGTTCCAGTGTGGGCCTGCCACTCACTCACGGTATGAGGGTGTACAAATATCAGTTTCCCTGAGAGTCCATTTTCTTATTAGTAAACTGGAAGAAACATCCACTACTTGCCTCACAGGGTTGATGGAGGCCCCAGTGCTGTAGTGGTTTGCAAACTATGGTTTAAGAGCCATTAGGGTAGCTAGCAATTAGTTGAGTGGATTACAACTACTATTATTTAAATAAAATTTAATTGAAATAGAATAAAATAAAATGGAATGGGAATGAGGACTGCGCACATATAGTAAGCATAGTTTTGTAAAAAATTTTGTCTCATTTATATGTATGTATGTATGTATGCACTAGGTTAAGGCTGTAGTATATGAAAGATCTTTGTAAAATGTAAAGAGAAATATTCAGGAAAGCAAGATAGTGGCCCTGCAATAACAAATGTGTTTTGTCTGTGCAGTGTTTTCAATTAAAAACTATTTTATTTTTTAGAGCAGTTTTAGGTTCATAGCAAAACTGAGCAGAAGGTACAGAGATTTCCTATATACTTCAAAAATCAGTTGATTACATTTATGTGAGTCTACTTCTAGGCTCTAGGCTCATTGATAAATCTGTCTATTCTTCCACCAATACCACATTGTTTTGATTGCTGTAGCTTTATAGTAGGTCGTAAAATGAGGTCATTTCAATCCTCCAACTTCATTCTTCTCCTTCAATATTGTGTTGCCTATTCTGGGTCTTTTGCCTCTCCATATGAATTTTAGAATCAGTTTGCCAATATCCACAATATAACTTGGTGGGACTCCACTGAATCTACAGATCAAGTAGGGAAGAACTGTCATCTTGACAATATTGAATCTTCCTATTAACCATGACCATGGGAGATCTTTCCATTTACTTAGTTCTTTGATTTCTTCATCAGCAGCTTATAGTTTTCTTTACATAGATCTTGTGCATATTTTATTTGGTGTATAGCTAAGTATGACATTTTTGGTGGTGCTAATGTAAATAGTACTATGTTTTTAATTTCAAATTCCACTTGTTCATTGCTGGGATATAGGTGAACAATTGACTTCTGTATGTTAACCTTGTATCCTAGAATTTTGCCTTCCTATTAGTTCTAAGAACTTTTTATCCATATTGTTGACTCATTAAGATTTTCTACATACATGATCACATCATCTACAAAGATAGTTTTATTTCTTTTTCCGAATATATACCCTTCTTATTTCACTTTCCTGTTTGAATGCATTGCTCAGATTTCCCATGGTATTGAAACACAGTGGTAAAAGGGGATATCCTTGGGCTTGTTCTTGATCTTAGTGGGAAAGCTTTGAGATTCTCACCACTAAGTATGAGGTCAGCTGTACATTTTCTTGTAAATATTCTTTATGAAGCTGAGATTTCCAATTAAAAAAAAATTTGAATGCATTCAGCATTCATGTCCTAGGTCCTTCAATTACCTCTGTGGCTCATTCTCGGCATGTTTTAATCGTGTTACTTGATTGATCCCTGAAATTTGTAATATTTGAGTAAACCATTATGTGTATAGACCTCTAGTTTTACACTTTTCACCTTGAATAGAACTGTCTTTGCAATACTTGCCCAACTTCATAAGAAGAGGAACGTGATCTTTCAATGTATCCTTCAGGCTAGCAGTGTCCTTTATATAGTAATTGCTCAATAAACTTGTCTTTTTAAAAAAATTAATATTTACTTATTTCTGAAAGAGCATGAGCAGAAGAGGGGCAGAGAGAGAGGGGGACTGAAGATTCAAACACGCTGACAGTAGAGAGCCCAATGTGGGGCTCGAACTCATGAATCGGAAGATCATGACCTGAGCCAAAGTCAGACACTTAACTAACTGAGCCACCCAGGTGCTCATTTCAATAAATATTTCTTGAACCAAAAAAACATTACTGGTGGATAAACAAGCAGAGTTGAGATTTCTGGATCCCTGTCTGGGCTTAGACTTTGCCATTGGCCACCTGGGTGATAGTTAGGGGTCCATGTCTTTGCCTTGTGTTTACATTTTCCTCATTGGTAAAATAAGAGTATTGGGTTGAAACCAGTGCTCTCCATGCATATAGGTGCTTTGGGAGAGCACAAGCAATAAAAAGTGTTTTTTTCTGCCAAAGGATGAAGATTTAAGTTACAGAAAGAACCCATTTATGGCTTTTTTAGGTTCTATTTATGTTATTCCTCAAGAATCATTTAAGTAGATGATCTCAAGGATCCCCTCTAGCTCTGTCATTCAAGGACTCCACTCCAATGTAGTGCTGTCTCAGGCACACTCCAATGCCTTCATTAAGTTGTCTGTTTTTCCTTCAAAGCCAGCTAAGGTATCAGTGACTGCAGCAGTGGTTCATATGAATAGAACATTTGACAACACACAGCTGGGGTCTTCATTTTATATCCGGCTTTCAAACAGAGTCCAGACAAATGTTTCCATCTTCCTTTTGACTCCTGCAAGTTTCTGATGACTAACAGCATTCATCTCCTCAGATATGTGGCTACTACCATAGATCTTGCTGGGAACTTTCTGTTTCAGAGGTTCATCCATCAGCCAATGTGGATTAGGACGCTTAATGGAGAATTCATTATGATGAGAAATCTTCTGAGTTGTAGTCCTACAAGTTGCTCTTGCCTTTACAGAAATCTTCATCACTTACCCACTCCTCCTGAAAACAATTGATAAAGAGCTTAACCCTCTTACCTCTGGCCTCCTGCTCTGTTATACTATTATTTGATTCATTTCCGTATAGGTTTATTGAGTGCCTATTATGTACCTGGCACGGTGCTAAACATGATCAGTAAATGAAATTGTGCCTTACATCTCCATGCTACCAGTAATCCTTGGTATATCCCTTTTTCATTGTCTTCCTTATCTCTCAAGATTAAGTTCACTCACAAATTTCATCAATTTATTAATTTTATTTTATTAATAAATATTTATTATGTTGTGCCATCCCTCATAGGCTAATTCACTATTCATCATATTCTGTACTCATATACTTTGATTTCTTTCTTTTGATGGCATGTTTTACCTTGTGCCTGTTTTCTTACCTTGTGAGGAAGATAAAATGAGTAAAAAGGAACAAAGTACTTAAACTGTGTGAGCTACATGATATGTATTAAGTAAAACACTAGTTTTATTACTGTTATTATAATTGGCATCTGCATCTATTTCATCTGAGCAGATAAAATAGAATAGAAAGCAAGAATGGGGGCGGGGGGTCTGGGCATTGGGATGGGTCATTCAAAAGGAGAAGAGCCAAAGGATTGCAGAAGTGCAGATTCCTGGACCAGTTATGGAAGGGAGCTGCTTTTGGAGTGAAAGCAGAATATGCCAGAAATGCTCATCTGATTACTTTAGATCTGTTCCAAGCTATGACCAGCTGCCTATGAAGGGTCAGATATCATGAGTGTCCTCGCCTCTCCAACCCTATCACCCTGCAGCTCTGCAAGGAATTTTCTATGCCGGCCTTTCAAGAGGAGCTGCCTCAGGCTTTCAGCTCAGGCTGCCAAGTCAAGGGAGAGGGTCACACTTCTTGGCAGCCAAGGGTGAAGGGTTCCTCAGGCAATAGTTGAACTGTCTGCCTTTCTGGCAGCCCACTCAAAATTATTGATTTGAGCATGTGTATTGGAATGAAAGCTGGTGCTGCAAAGGGGCTTGCTATTCGTGCCTACTAAAACTGGTATAATTTGAGGGGCCTCCGTTCACACCCTCTCCGAAGATCTATGTCTGTGCTCTCTACCTAACACTAGAACCCACAGTCCAAAAGGTCTCAATGCTCTATTCATCTGCCAAGCTGCAAAGTGACCAGATCAAAAACATACATGAATTGATACTTAGTCATTATCACATGGTCATATGGGGGCTTAAATGCTTCCTCAGAACCTTTGTTAATGAAGACTTTTATTAATTTTTTTTATTATTCAGTCCTGTTATCCACTCAACAAATACTCGCCTCCTAAACTCCTGAAACAGTACATCATATTTAGATCAGGTTTGAAAACAACTACAAACCGCTCTCTATCGGTCACAGGCTAATTATTAAAGAGAGTAAACAATAGCACAGTATGAGCAGTGTTATAACTGCAATCCGTAGCCACTGAGGCATGGGTAAGGCCCTTGGAAACAGAAATATCAAAAGGATTGAGTCAAATATAAAAATGAATTTTAAAACAAATGAATGTATGCAATAGTCATGCACAGTCCTTCCTCCACTGCTGAGGCTGAGCTCTTGAGTCTCACCACATTTCTGACACCTCATATTCTTAAACATTTCCCCACTATGAAGACCTCCCCAAGATGGGCTCAGCATCAGACATCTGAGCATGTTTATTTTACCTGTAGCTTGGCAATAAAATATGGTTCCTAATTAAGAAGACAGATAAGAAGGCTAATTAGAAATACTATGTAATATTTACAGTAATGATACTAATAAACTGCTAACATTTCTTGGATCTTTAAGATGTGCTACCTATTTGCCTACGCATCTTAAATCCATCATTTATTTAGACTTTGTGAAACCCTGTGTGTTAGGATTTATTGCTCTTCATTTTACAAAAGAGGACATCAAAATGCACTGAAGTTCCTCAAAGTCACCCAGTTACTAAGTGATGGAGTTTAAACTTGAATCCATATCTGACTACAAAACCAATCCTTCTCGTTACCATATTATATTCTTTTAGAGAAGAGATTTTGGATGCATCACAGGGCAAAGCTTTAACAAAGAGCTAAGTCCTGAAGAACAAACAAATTTAAAAACTTGTTAATCTTAGCTAATCAACTAGCTTCCCCTGTTCTACAAGGCTATGAAGTTTCGCTGTATTTTAATATAATGAACAAATAGAGAGATGGTCATTCATTGCCTCAAATTTGGTAAATTTATATCTTAAAAAACTAGTTTCTTTCTCCTCATCCTCACTGCCTTTTATCCCCATGAGCCTAGCTTAGAGCTAGACACATCCTTGACTGGTGATGGATGGAAGTATTCAAAATCTGAGATTTGGGGAACTTCCCAAGTCATCAGTCATGATGCAGGGCTTGAAGGTGAGAGAGACATATCCCTAGCTGTGGCTTGTGCAAAAACAACATTTTATTTCAAGGCACAGTGGAAAGTGTCTCCTTTGCTTTGAGAGTGTTATTTATATCTGAAGTGTAAAAATGTGTGTTCAAACTGGGGTAGAAATATCCAGACCCTTTGCCACTTATTTCTAAAAACAGATTCTACTCCTTTACAGAAGATGTCTTGATTAATCAAATGTTATATGCTTTTTAAAAAATTTTCCTTGCTGGTTTTGGTCTCCTTTCTGTTCTGTTGTTCAACAATCATTTTTAGAGATTTGGGGAGTGGGTGGGGAAGGAAAATAGCTTTAATGAGCCAAGAACAGTAAACAGAGTTAATGTTCCTCTATGCTTTTGGAAATCAGACAACCCAAGAACAAGTTAAGAGATATCTTCCTTTGCTAGCAAATTCATTTTCATAATGAGAGGCGGTCATCTTTCCCGAGGAGTCTGAAATTTTAAGATAAAGATGAAAAGATGGTGTTTTATCATAATGACACGGATCTGCATCCCCATTTATTTTGTGCTCCAGCAGCAAATTATACTGGGGACTGCCATTCTGCTTTGCAAAGTGGGAAAATATTTAGCTATTTAAATAATTCGAAAGTAAAAAGAAGCACCAAAGGGAAATAGCACAGAATACTAGCTTTATAGTCTCTCTAGGAAAAAAAAGAAATCAAACCACTGACCCAGATAGTCAGAATTTGTAACTTGCCTCCTAAGCTTTGTCTACAATTGGTGGTCTTAAGGAGAGAGTATTTCTTTGGCCGTTCCTTACTAATAATAATCATTCTGTATACCCCAATAGCACTTTAAGCTTCCTTCAAAGTACTTCTCCATCTATTAACTCATTTGGTCCTCAGAGCAGCCTGTCAGAGTACACAGGGCTAGGGCAATCACCTCTGTTTACTGTTCACAAATCTCACCCTAGCCTTGGTCATGGCTAAAAGAGCAGAAACCACAGACATTGGTCCAAACACCGGATTTCTTTTCTCAGGAACCTAGTTCTTCCTTTCTGAGAAGTGCACAAGTATCCGCAGCTCACAAAGTTACAGATTTTACCACCTTCAAAACAATTAATTTCAAGTGTTTACTCTGAGCCAACACAATTGAAAAGAAAGCCTTGCTCTGGAAATAGAAGGTGATGGGATCTCTATTCTTCCTTTCTTTTTCTTTCTTTCTTTCTTTTTTCTTTTTTTATAATTGGGTCCACGAATATTTGGAACTTAGGGTAGAAACCTAGTCACTTACAACAAAAATGCAGAGGCTGTATTTGAGAGAACCTCACTTTTCTCTTATGGCATATATTTCAGTCACATCATGTTGGTGCCTAGCTCTACTTCTGTTTTAAATCTACAGCTGGGTTGTACTTTCACCTTCTGGTTTAAATACATTTCGAGTGTGTCAGTATCATTGCTTCTACTCCAGATTAATAGGATCAGCCAAAAGGATGGCTGACATTTTTGTTGCTATAGAAACTAGTCCTGATGTTACACAGCTTGCCTTTCCCCTATTTGCCATACATCTATCCAGCTACTGAACACAGACATCTTTTTGTTTCACAAAGAATTACATTAAAAAATTAAGCCATGATTTCATTTTGGTTTTGTCCCCATTCTGTCTAAGAGGGGATTAAATAATATTAAGAAGCATCCAAAAGAAAGTGGGAATTGTTGATAATATTTCTCAATATCTTATGAGTTTCCAGATATAAAAAAGAATACAAGTTGAGGGGCACTGGGGTGGCTCACTTGGTAAAGCATATGACTCTTGATCTCAGGGTCATAAGTTCAAACCCCATGTTGGGCATAGAGGCTACTCAAACAAAACAAACAACCCCCCATAAAGCCCCCAGGAAAAAAAAAAAACAAAAACAAGTTGAGCAAATTATCCCACAATCTAAATCTTTGTTCTTTCCTGCTTGAGTTAAGTACTTCAAGGATTTTCCTTAGCAAAACCCAAGGCCAAACCAACACATCCCATCTTAGCCTGTGGACAATGAAACCAAGCCAACTTCTTCTCTTGTCCCTCCCACCTATACACACAAAAAATAGTTTCTGGACAGCTGTTCCCTTAAATATGTCATCAACATTCTCCAACATATCACCTCCATTCTACGCTGAAATTCTTTTTCCACAGATGCACCATTGCCCCTAGAGAAAACCTCTCACACAGAATTAAGATGTAAACTCTCAGCACTTAATGATGCAGCCAGCATGTATGTCTGGTGCCAGAAGGTTCACTCAAGGAGGAAAAGATAGAGGGAATGGGGGGAAAAAAGCACCCTGTGAAATTACTGGGAAACACAACTTCTCCTGTAATGACTAATGTTTATCAAAAGCAGAGGCAATGAGCAGCTCTCTAATTGGCAGACTCTAAGCTATCAGATGTACGTTTGTCACGGCTATGATGGTAGGTAGTAGAAGGTTATGCATTTGAGTGGAATTTCTCCCTCTCCCATTACAGGTTTAAATAAAATATTCACAACCTTTTAGGAGTCAGAGATGACCAAAAGGGACAGATTCTTTAGGCAGCTCTCTGGGTTATCAAGCTTACTTATGGCTGTTGCAGAACCTTGAGGGACGTATCAACTTTTAAAAGCAGGTAGAATTTATGAGTAGTGTATTGACTAAGAGAATATTTAAGAAAGACTCTCTCACTTGATGGAATGTAGAAATCACCCCATTAGATACAGAGGACCTTAATGAGGTTGAGGCTATTTTGTATCAAGAGCCAAGGAAGAGGCTGAAGCGACAGAAGCCTTTCTATCATTCTATCACAGTTTCTGTGAAGTAGAAGTTCTCTTCAAAGCCACTTGACAGATAAAGAAGCTGAGGTTGGGCAAGGAATAAATACTGTTGTAACACCAGCCCCCCTGGGTCCCTGGCTTCCTTCAAGTGGCTGAACTGGGAAGTGGAATGGCCAATGGTAGGTAGTGTATCTGATCATTTTTGTAGTTGGCTAATGCAGTCTACACAAAACACAACATGAGGTACATTTAAAGATAATGGCTAAGGACTGAAGCTATTTTGTTGTTTTGATTGTTTGGCCAGGGAAATAGTTCACATTGTTGCTGTCCATGGTAATCAGCAATAGAGGACTGTTTTCCCTGAGACCCTAAGTTGCAAATGTCTCTTCTTGCTGAACGGAGTGCTGTTGCAGGAGGGAGGTAGGAGTGAAGGTCACAGGAAAAAGGGTCTATCTGGAGAGAACAGATACTCTAGTCAAGGCAACAGGAGTACAGATTCTTCTGGGAGAAATTTCTGCACAGTAACCTAAGGGCTCCAGGTGCATCTTTCATAAATAGAGTCATAATGTAATTTATCATTTGAACCAGGACCCTTGTTATAATGAAAGAGGTCACTACTAATAATTTATCCCTGGAAAATAGGCATAAACTGGAACCTCAGGCAAATCCGAAAGTATGGTCACCCTATTTATAAGGTAGTTACATATAAGTATAGATAATTAATTTTGTCATGGATATTGTCCTGGAAACAGACTAAAAATTCAGTCATTCTCCAAAGAATGCTTAGGCATTCAAGTAAAGCTTCACGTTAAGAAGACTGCTGATATTATTCCAGATCAGTGTTGTCTAATATAAATAAGGCAAACCATATATATAAGTCTACATTACTTTAAAAAAAAAGTAGCCACATTAAAAAAGGTGAACCAGGTGAAATTAATTTAAATAATGTATTTTATTTACCCCAGTATACCTAAAGTATTATAATCGCAGCACATAATCAATACAAAAAACTATTAATTAGATAGTTTGCATTTTTTTTCCAAACCAGACCTTGAAAAATAGGTAGGTTTTGAATGTGCTGAGAGAGAGGGCTTCCAGGAGAAAAGGAGAGAAAGAAACCTTTAGACCTTCCAGATAGAATGGAAGAAAATGCCAGACATAATTTGAAAATTTAAAAAAGGACCACACTTCCCCCCAGCATTACTTACCTATACGGACATATAAGAACCACAATTTTTTAATCAGGCAGCTAGAATTCTAAATTGAAAGAAAGCTGGAAGAAAAGGTGGGGAGTGGAGAGGTAGGACTCAGAGGAAGAGATGAGGTAAAAAGAGAGCACATGGACCCCAGGAAGGAAGCATGAGATTCTTTATACAGAAAGCAAGTCTGGGCTCCTTGGAGAAGAAAGATCAGGTTATACAGCTATGGAAGACAGGAGAACAAAGTCTGCAAGTCTAGACAGGAAACAGAGAATCAAAGAGTATCTTGAGGAGACTGAGGCCCCTGAGTTCTAAGTAAGTTAACTCGTCTTTGTATCTCCAACACCCAGCATCATGTAGAAAGGTAACTTCTTAACTGTTGGTCAGATGAGTCTCCTGGGATGGATGGGTACAAGAAAATGGGTCCTGGGTTGAAGGGAGGGTATCTACCACCTGTGGGAAGCCTCCATGTCCTAGTGTATGCCATCTAATACAATGACATTGCTTTTCAAATGTGACCAACTGTTCTTCCGGGGTGTGACTCAGAGAAAACATGTTGCTTCAAAACACATTTGGAGGAGAGCCTGAGAGCTTCATTACAGACCGGGGTGCAATAAACATAGATGTTGTCAGAACAGGTTTATATCTGACTCCATCAATTACATGTACAGAGACTGATATATGTCAGATGTTCAGCAGCAGTTTTGCCTGAAACAAACAATAGGATATGCCTCTGACCCGATAACACAATGTAACCTCTCAGAGAAAACAAATATTTATTTCCTGTGTCAGTCATTCATTACCCACAGCTAGTATTTATGGCAATCATCCCTCACACTAGCCAGCCAACAGAATACTTTGTCAAGCTTCAGGGATTCCAGCAGCAGCTAGACAGAAGAGGACTAAAGCTTTGGGGAGAAATTCACAACCTCAGAGCTGAAAAGAGGAGGTAACAAGTGACCTGCTTGTAGAGGAACATGAATGACTATGCTGATGAGTGGCTGCGCGGGGGTGCTAAGCACCTTTTCACAAGAGAGCTGAATATTAACCAGGATGGACTGGGAAAAGACCCAGGCTGGTTTTCAGTGTCTACATGGTCATTGAGCCCTGTCACTACAGACAAGGTACTTAACATTTCTAGGTCTCTGCTTGCTCAGAAGTAACATGAAGGGTTTGGGCTAGTTTCATTCAATATCCTTCCAATTCTGTGCTGAGCTGGTCAAGGTCATTCCCACTCCCAAACAAAACCCTAGCTTCTGACAATCTCAGGCTGAGTCAGAGCCTAGGACCCCTGGCTTGCCCAGAAGGGAAGCCTTGCCGCCGTTGAAGATGTTCATCCAGCCTGAGATGGCAGGTTTGGGATGTTTAAGAGGAACTTATTTTGTAAACTCTCAAATTCAAATATCACCTCTTAGGAGAGTTATTGCCTATCCAGTAGAGAACAAATAAATGAGAACATTAGAGGAGGTAGGGCTGTGCCAAGAAAGGAGCATTGGGGCAATAGTAGGAACCAAAGCCCCAGATTGCAAAAGCATTTGAATGCATCATTGAACTTTGGACTTTATTCTGTAAAAGATGCAGTGTTATAACTGTCTATACCACGGAGGGGGGTGAGGTTGGTGGGTTTTAGAATAACAAATCCGGTAGCAGGACAGAAACTGGGACATGTTATTCTTTCATTCATTCACTCGTTTATTACACAAACAATTATTGAGGTCCTTAGTGAATATCCTTTGACTGAATAAGTGACCATTGGACCTAAATGAGAAAATTTTTCCTCATTAGCGATTTTGCTCCTAGGAACTAGGGTCTAGTACAGACAGAATTGTCCTTCATTGAGCTACTATGTGAATGTTGTTCAAGTCAGGTCCCACAAGTGAATGAGGTCATGGGGAAAGGGTAAAGAAACCCTATCTTGGGGGAAACTTGGTACCCCTTCTGATTTCCTGGGTCTGACTCCCTCTGGGAATAATTTTGCATGCCCAGCTGCATCAGCATGTTGAGTTATACAAGGTAGCAAGCTGTCCCACTGTAATAGGCATGACGTATCATTCCACTGATGCATGAAATTAAAAAGATGTGGTTTGCTAGAGATACAGCAGATAAACCAAACTTGCTTCTCAGTCCATCTACTTTCATTCATACGTTAAAGAAGAAAACTGAGAACTAGTCAGTCTGATTAACTACCCATAGATTAGCGCCAATAAACGGTTTCATGCCATCCATAGTTAAGGAAGTGGGGTGTTTAAGGTTTACTGAGTTCCTACTGTGTGTGGCCTTTTAGGAGGTAAAATATAGAGCTAAATAAATAGAATCTGTAGAATATCAGAGGAGGGGCATCTCATCCAAGCAGGGAATATCAGTGAAGTCTTCATGATAGAGGCCATCTGAAGACCCAAGTCTAGAAGGAAGACCAGGTATTACACAAGAGAACGAGGTGGAGGAAGGGGGGAGCAGGAGCAGGTATGCAGGGCAGGTAGAGAGGGACAGCGAGTTGCCCCACTCTGTGCACCAAGGATGAAACATCTGCTGCAGACACTGCTGCCCAGGGCTCCAACATGGACAGCAAATTCCTGCAGAAGGTGAAGAGATACTGTGAGCACACATTGGAGCAGATGTGGCAAGTGCACAGGGTTAATCAAGCGTTCTGCAGCCAGCAAGAGAAATAAATGCCCCCAGAGCAATATTGGCAGCAGCTGGCAGGAGATGGCACTGACCCAAGCTTTGTCCTCCTGGAGGAATAGGAGACCTATCTCTCCAAGCGCTGGAGTACCCCTTTTGGGTCCCCCCTTGTTTGCAGTGAGCATGAGAGGAAGGGGGAGGGGGAGGGAAAGCTAGTCATAGTGTCATTGACCTACAATAAGGAAAGCAATCAATAATCATTCTATGAAAGAAAAAAAAGAGACAAAGAAGAGGGCTATTTGGTAATTTGATGGTTTCTATTTGCTTCTCTGGTTTTGATTTTACAGTTGGGAAGGATGTGTTATTACATGGCAATGAGGTTGCTATGGTAACTCCTTATTGTTTAATATAAGACCAGCTAAATCTTAGATAAGTTACTGTGAGAAAAATTAATGCTGCCAAAGGCCAGATCTAGTTTTTGATTCTCCTTCTTTTCGTAACATTTACGTCCATTTCCCCTTCATAAACTGCCCTTCTCCTATAGGACATCAAACACACATCAGGATGAAGGATGGCTTTGGTCACTGCTGAAGGAATCCTCTACGATAGAAAATCAACCAGGTCCCAGTGGTCATGGAGAAAAAAGTCAATAGAAGACTGGGTGTTTATGCCCAGAAGAATTTAAAAGGTGGCCCAACCTTAGTTTTGCAGTCCAATATACCTATGCGTGAAACCCAGCTTTGCTACTTAGCCATTCGGTAACCTCAGGCAATGAAAGTTTCTGAATCTATTTCTTAATCATTAAAATGGGGGAAACAATACCATCCATTTCATCAAATTTTGTTGGGAAATAAATCACCTCCTACTGTGAAGTCTTTAGTACAGTAGTGGGCAATATTTACTATTTAATAATTAGTAGCTATTGTTTTTTCCTCCTCCTGTTCAAATTATCACCACCATCGCCATCACTATTATAGCGCCTCATTATTATTCCTAGGTCCAGTTCAAAAGCCACTCCTTCCACTTTTTCTGATTTTCCTGGAACACACAAAGCTTGTTGCCCTCTGCACTCCCTTAGGTCTGCCTGCAGGTATCACAAGATGGCCCCAGGTAGAAGGAAAGGAAGTCATGGAGAAGGGAGAGTCATGGACGAGTTCTGAGGGCTTCATTTGTTCTAGATCCTATGCCTGGCCCCCACTTTCTTTAGCTTGTTATTTGTTCCAACACTCTCCTGATGTGGATGTGATTATCCTCCATCATACAATGGAGGAGACTACGGTTCAGAGAGATTTCATACTTTGCTGACATTCCCACTGTTCATAAATGGAAGACGAGTGGACATTTGGTTTCAAAAGCTAGGCTTTTTCACAGCGCCACACAGTCATTCTGAGTATAAATTTTTATAGTATTTTTTTCTGATGCATTTCTACCTTATCTCCCCCTATCCCAGCAATCTTGGACATTGGAGGTGAACCTGCTTTCTTTCTTCCTTGTGTTTTGTCCACTGACCGATTTCAGTGATAGCACAGATGGTATGCTCAATAAAGCCTGCTGACTGAGAAATAAGAATTAAGTCAAAGAAAAAAAGTGAGACAAGAAAAAAAAATGGATACAGAAGTGAATGCAAGCAGAGAGTGACCTGGCTAGTGTAGTGAGTCTTAGATTTCAATGGACAGAAAAGAAAGGCAAAAAAAACCCACTTACTTTTGATGTAAGTGACAACTGGGGGAGGGGGGGAAGCCATGGAAACAGTAGTTAAAATAAAGCAGGTGAAATCCGAAGAAAACTAATTAACTTTTCAATTATGTCAGAAGTTGTAAATTATAAATACTTGCACCATTAGAAGGAAGTTGAGAGGAAAGGATGACAAACCAGAGGTTTCACAATCGTGGAAGAACATAACTTTCACTTAATAGACAGCTCTGGCGGCAATATTAGAGAAAGCATTTTGGTTTCCTGAAATTCCCTTGTAATGAATGGCTTCTCAATTCAATAATTTTATTTCAGTTAATCTATCACCTTGAAAGCACATGCTAAGGAAGCCTAGTAGAGCGATCTTTTGGATAATTTATTAAATGTTTCATTTTTTTCTAACTCCACTCCCCTCGAGGAATCACCTTATTTGGGTGATAGCCTTAAATGATAGATAAGAGGTCCACTTATAATGTTGATGCTGAGTCTTGTTCCTCTCTTGCAAAGGTACGTTAGGAAAACCTTAAAAGTGAATTATGAGACTCTGATTATTGACTAGCACTTCTATCAAAAATTTAAGAAATCCATGTAAGAAAAACAAAGCATAAAAACAATATGACAATTTTAGTGTTAGGTGGTTGAACATTTCTTGTGACTTTGGAGCCTCACAGAACTGAGCTTGGATTCTCCTTCTGTCTCTTATTTCCTTTCTGACTTTCACTTCACGGGTTCTCAGTTTTCTCAGCCATATGAGTAGAATAATGTCTACCTCCTAAGACTTCTAATTGCTGCGTGATAATACTTCAAGTCCATGATACATAGTAGGTGCTCAGTCATTGGTTCTCTAGTGAGAACCAGCTGATAACTTCAGCTGATAATCAGATTGATTTATTCATCAACAAACATTTACTGAGAACTTCTTGCCAGTTAATAGAAACCATGCCAAATGCCAGGGACTCAGCCTGAGAAGATAGTTGCTACTTCTGGGGAACTCAGTCTGATGGGAACACACATACTGTTTCTCTCTCCCTTTCTCTACCATCTTCTTGTTTAGCCTACTTTCTTCCTCCTAGGGTTTCCCACCCCAGGTGAAGGCTTGTAAGTACTCAGTAAGATTTCTTTAAAGTGCAACAACTATAACCCCAAATTGCTTTCTCTGGTAATAAAACGACCCCTGACATAAAAACAGAACATACTTACATTCCTTTATCTCTTGTGAGCGTATATGCAGGGCTGGTAATAACAGCCAACACTTAATAAGTATCATACTGTGTCAACATCCTTACTTTGTAGTTTAGGAGGCTGAGGTACACAGAGATGTCCAATCATAATTGACTGCACAAGTCAAACACTTCCCCCAGGACATTCTGCACTCTCTCCTGCTTTGCTGTGAGACTGGGCTGGACAAAGACTGCTGCCTTAATTGCAAAGATGAGGAAACAGATGGAAGAGAACTAATGTGTCCATTATTAGGTTGCAAGTAACTGCTAAGACAGGAATAGAACCCAGGTGCTTTGTCACCCATAGATTCATCAGTCATTCAGCTCACATATACTGAACTAAGGAAGACAATCACGTATCTGGAAGTCCCTAAATAATGATGATCATAATGATGACACAGTCATCAGTTAATGTGTACTTCCTCCGTATCAAGCACTGTTGAATGAATGCTTGATCTCAATCTTCACAACAATACTAAGATCTAGTAAGATCTAGCACTTTTCCCATTTTATCGCATTAGTAAGGGGCATAGATCGGTTAAGACACTTACCCAAGGCAACACAGCAAGCATACCTAGGATTTATACCCAAGTGCTTGGGGGCGCCTGGTTGGCTGGGCCGGTCAAGCCTCTGACTTCAGCTCAGTTCATGATCTTGTGATTCATAGGTTCAAGCCCTAGATCATTCTCTGTGTGGATGTTGCAGAGCTTGCTTGGAATTCTCTCTCTGCCCCTCCCCCACTTGCTTGCTCACACATATACACTCACTCTCAAAATAAATAAATAAACATAGAAAACTTAAAAAAGAAACCCAAGAGCTCAGATGCCAAAATCAGCCCTCTTATCTACTTCACCCTCTATATAGTGTCTCTCACTCAGTTGTTGGCTAGTAGGCATACATGTGTGTAAATATGTGTGTTTCCCTAACCACATGAAAAACCTAAGATCTAGTCATCTTGCAGAAAAAGGAAATTAACACATAGGCCTGAGGCTATTGCCTTTAGAAGGACCATTTGCAACATAATGGGAAACTTAGCTCTTAAAATGGTCCCTATTTGAGAAGACTGGTTCACTGTACCTAGACTACTATACAAACAAGAGGGTTTATTCTGAACACGTGCTCTTTTGGAGATTGGAACTTTGGTGGTAAGGAAGAGCATGCATATGTAACCAGCCCCCAAGAAAAACCATGAACACTTAGTCTCAGGCCAGAAGCATCTCACAAATTTTACTGCATTTTCACTGCTAGGGGTAGAGTGCATTCTGCATGACCTCTCACTGGAGGAGAGAGATTAGGAAGTTTGGCTTCAAAGGGGCACCTGGGTGGCTTAGTCAGTTAAGCGTTCGACTTCAGCTCAGGTCATGATCTCAAAGTCTGTGAATTCAAGTGCTACATTGGGCTCTGTGCTGACAGCTCAGAGCCCGAAGCCTGCTTCAGATTCTGTCTCACACTTTCTCTTTCTCTCCGCCCCTCCCCTGCTCATGCTCTGTCTCTGTCTCTTAAAAATAATAAACTTAAAATGTTTTTTTCAAAAAGGAAGCTTGGCTTCACTTATATTTTTTCACTTCCTGGTCTAGCTGTACATTGTTTTATACTCCTGTAATAAATTTTAGTTGAGTATGACTGTAGGTTGAGTCCTGTGAATCACTGAAAATGTGGATGAAACATGACTTCATTTATAGGCTATGAAAAAAAAATCCTCAGACTAACCCAGTAGTAAATATTTCTTTACTCTGAACATTTTTTAACTTACTTTGTCCCAGTTTTTGAGATAAAATTAGCATATAACATTGTGTTAGTCTTAGGTATACAACATGATGATCTGATATATGTATATGTATTATGAAGTAAGCACCACAGTAAGTTTGGTTAACATCCATCACCTCACAAGTTACAATTTCTTTCTTGTGATGAAAACTTTTAAGATCTATTCTCTTACCAACTTTCAAATATATGATACAGTACTGTTAACAGCGGTCACCACACTATACATCACCACAACTTATCTATCTTAAACCTGAAAATTTGTACCTTTTGACCACCTTCTTTTATTTTCCCATTTTGACACTATTTCTTTTATTTGTATAATCATTTATTCAATAAATACTCATCAAGAACTTACTCTATGCCAGCGATTGTGTTTTGTGCTGGGGAATAAATCATATTCCAGTGGAGACGACACACATTAATCACACAAGAGGACAAGCACATAATGATAAATCATATGTATGTATATATTATATACATATATGTGTGTGTGTGTGTGTGTGTGTGTGTGTGTGTATATATATATATATAATAAACTGTGATCCATGGTACAGAGAGAAAGCACAAAAACCATATTGCACTACAGCAAGATGGTCTGACTTAGATGGAGGGATAATACAAGACTTCCCTGAGGAAATGACATTTGGGCTGGTGTCTGAAGTACAAGTCAAGTTAGCTAGGTGAAGGAAGGATGGGGTAGAGAAGAGTAGAGTTTTAGGAGGTACCTCCCATCTCTCTTTCAATCTTCAAAACCTGGGACAATAAATGAAAGGAAAGTAAGTGGCAATCACTCCACCAGATAGCCATTCTTGTCATAAGGTCAACTGTAAGAGCCCTAATTGGAACTCTGTTGAGGTGTCAGAAAAAAGGAATCTTCAGGAATGGTCTGCAGGCCCCTTTGGGGGGCAGATCTTGGCCCAGCATTTTGAATGACTGATGAGAAGCATAAACAACTGTGCTCTCCATTGCTATGTGATTTTAAGTCAGATGCTTCTTTCTAGTACTGCTGACAGAGGACGGTCACGCCTGGGTCATCTCAGCCAGTCCTGGATCTTCCGCGATGGAAATCAGGGCATGCTGTCATTGAATAATTGCAGCTCGCCTGCTGAAATGCAGATGTGCAGTCAGTGGAGAGGATTCAATTTGTGGACAGGCAAAGACGGAGAAGATAGAAGGAGGCAAAGTAGCTGCAGTCTTTCTATTTGTTCTTTTCTTGAGTCTTTGGTTACTCAAAGGACTGAAGTAGATTTGTCTATATTTCAAAGGAACCAGGGCTCAGATGCCTGGGCACTTTTGAAGGGGGGGGACTGTGATAGAGGATGCAGATGGGCTGGTGTCCATCCAAAACTGGCCTTAGGGAGGCACTGTAGAGTTGAGAGAGAGGGAAGAAGAGCTGTGAAGACTCCCTTCCTCTCCATGAATCCTAACATTACACACCTGACTCTACAGTCATGGGAGGTCAGGGTGGGAAGAGGAAAGCCCCACAGTTGTCAGGGTGACAGGGAAATGGAATGAGCCTGGAAAGAACCTGGTAAGCAGTAGTGGCTGGGACTGAAGAAAATTTCTGTGCTCACAACTCTTTTCCAGGATACTTAAAAGTCAGGAATTTCTAAATCTACCCCCAATGAGTTTGTTTGGTTGTTGCATATGATGGGTAGTGATTCTGCTCTCTTTCTTTAGAAAAGAGATCAAATTAAACACCAATTATATGTCAGGGACTCTTCGAGGTGCTGTTGGCATATCATTTCATTCTGAAAACAAAATTACAAGTAGGTGTTTAGCTCCTATCTCAGAGATTTGGAAATTGGTTCGTTTATGTATTTTTCCAATGTACTTTGAGTGCTGCGTGTCTTACATTGAATCAAGGACTTTATCCATTTTATTTCATTTAATCTTTATAATCCAGGAAACTTCATCATTTAAAAGAGAACACTCACATCCATTCTTCCTGTTCTCATGTATGCAGCCCATTCAGGCACTGCCTTAGACTCCAGCTAAGCAGGCTGTTTAGGACCACATAGCCCACATCTCAGAAAAGAGTGTGGAGAGACAAAAAGATTAATGCCAGGAGCATAGAGCAAGACATAGAGTTGAATAAATAAATGAATGAGTGAGTGAGTTTGGTGAATTAATAAATAAATAGAATGGTTGGTGAATGGAAGAGCAGGCTAAAAGTAGAAATGGCAATATATTCTCATGAGCAGAGCAGAATATTTTCAAACTCATTTATAGCCCAGACTAACCACACGAAATCTAAAACATCATTTGGCACGGACGACAAAAAGTCATCAAACTAGGAGAGGCCAGTAAAATGAGGAAAGAAACTCATTTTGTTCAGACTTGTTTTAGCTATGGCTTAACACAGTTTAGGACCACGGCCATAAAAGCCCTCAGGAACGATCAAATGTGCTTGAAAATATCATATTAAATTACATTTCAT
Organism: Hyaena hyaena; assembly: GCF_003009895.1. Classification (NCBI taxonomy): domain Eukaryota; kingdom Metazoa; phylum Chordata; class Mammalia; order Carnivora; family Hyaenidae; genus Hyaena; species Hyaena hyaena. Next base: position 3,345,591 of record NW_024080637.1, on the reverse strand, counting down.
TTCATTTCGCCCAAACAGCACAGCAGTATCTGTGTACAATATTTGTAACCGAATACAAAAATGTGCTTTGTATTTGCATCCTATTAACCTATTTAAAATCCCAAACAGAAGGAGATGAACTGGAATCTTTTGCATCTAATGCGTTAGAATACAGAATGTAGAATTATAAAGTAGCATTAAACAACTGCAAATACAATAATAAGCACTGTAATATTGATGCAGTGATATCAGATTGCAGGAAATTCATATAATGTTGTCTACAATATCACAGTGAGGTAAGGAATGTTGGTCCAAAATAGAGTTTTAAGGAAATATAAATTTTGTTTCTCATACTCTCACCATCCCATTAAAAGGAATCAAGCAACTTAATTTTGAAAATAAAATATAGATAACTGAATAATATGAAAGATAAAGTTCGTGTTGACTGCCTTCCTGAGCACAGTAGATGATCAATGAATAATCATTGTGGAATTAGATACATAGTTAACTCATTCTCCAAATATTCATTAACATCAACTTTGTGCCAAGCACTAGGTTGGTTAGTTATGCAAAGGGACAAGGGGAATATATATAGGAGAGCCGAACAAACAGAAAGGTGGCCATGTACATCTCCCAAGGATGAGGCCAACCCTCATGCTCCCACATGGTCGACAGAAGTGTATTCATGCAACAGAATGACCCAGGTACTACTTCTCAAGTCAGTATTCTTTGTTAAACTTGAAGGGTCTGGGTTCAATTGCACAAGAGTGTAGAATGGGAATAATAGGTTTATCACACTTGATGATAATGATTGCTAACATGGTATTAGATTCTGCGCTCAGACGAAACAGCAGTGGCCCTATGATTCAGCACTGACATTAGGCAACATTGTGACCTAGGAGCAGAAAGGCAGTTGACATTTGCTGTGTGCTTATTATATGCCATAAATCATATCTAGGACATTACAATCAGTATCTTGTCAATTTTTATGGCTACCCTTCATGGTGGCTATCATCATCCCTGCTCTCAGATGACAAAACAAAGTCACAGAGAGATTGAACAATTTTACCCATGTCATCTAACAAAGAAGCTTTCTGGTATTAATCCTACCTATTCTCCAAGTAGCATCTGCCATTATAAACCACGGAATGCCTCTGGGGCTTTCAGATCAGGAAAGGGAGGGCTACAGATTCCAAGTGACTTGTCCAAGGTCACCTGGGAAGTGGTTGGCAAAACTAACATGAATCCGAGTCTCCCCAAGTCCCTTTCTAGTACCCTGGCAATACAAGGCCATCTCTCCAGACTCTTTTTCCAGTTACAGCCCGTGCAAACAAGGGAGACAGTGCAGTGATAGATTGTGCCTAAGAGCTATTTTAATAGCCCTGCTGTTTAGCTAGAGAAACACAGATGCTGTCATTTGCTCCCTCTGAAGTCTGCAGCCGGGTTACTGCTCAGGCAGCCACCAGATGCTGCTGTTTCTAAAAGACACCTGAAAGCAGCCAACCTTCTGAGGATACACAGGAAACATTGCCTAGACTTTCAAAGCCTCCTACCTTTCGTTAGTAGCCACCGTGATCCTCTGCTGACATAAGCACTCTACTAATTTGGGTTAAGAGCCCAAGGAAATGGATGGTTAGTGATCTCAGATATTAGAACTCCCCAGTTCCACGGAAGCTCACTCAAAACTCAAGTACACTCATGCCTCATGATAAAGTCTCACTCTATAATGTAGGAAAAGAAAAGAGTGGGGAGGATGAGGAAGGAATTGACATTTATTATATTATAAGCATGTATTTGGGCCGCCTGGGTGGCTCAGTCAGTTAAGCGTCCAACTTTGGCTCAGGTCATGATCTCATGGTTCATGAGTTCGAGCCCCGCGTCGTGTTTTGGGTTGACAGCTCAGAGTCTGGAGCCTGCTTCTGATTCTGTGTCTCCTTCTCTCTGCCCCTCCCTTGCTCATGCTCTGTCTCTGTCTCTCACAAAAGCAAAATAAACATTAATTTTTTTAAAAAAGGTATGTATTTGATGTCTAATACATATTTTCTCATGTAATCTTTACAACAAGTCTAAGAGAAGTTACTATAATCCCTATGTTGTAAATGAACAAGTTAATGCTAGAAAAATGAAGAAACTCATCAAAATGTAATATAGCTAGTCTTGGGTAAAGAAAGGTTTTGATCATTGGTCTCAAGGGTTCTATACTTGTACTCGCTTAAGGAAAATGGTAGCAAAGATGACTTTTAATATTTAGCATGGCATTCTCTTTCGGGTATAGTAATTGACTTTACAGTCTCTTGGGGGAAGTTTCTCCTCATCTTATCCCTCTCTCTCCTATGCTATCACAGGATACCATACTTTTCAAAATCACTGCCAATCACTTTGGATTAAAAGCATCCATGTTCACTCTTTTGGGGGCGATGAAAGGAGGGGTGGAAAGAGACAAAGACTGAGATTTATCCAGAATCCATTTTCATAAATGAGAACCTTTTTGCAGTGAAATAAATATTCCACCTATGGTATCTCTGCATCTTATTCGGTATCCCCCATCTCTTGATTATCACTGTGGGTTGTAATGTACACTCTATTAAATGGGCAATAAACCCAGCAAGGGTTATTGCCGCACATAATAGCTAACAGAGATCTTGTCTTTTTCCCCCTATTTCAGAGTCTTCCACACCTTCCTCCTACACCCTTCCCCTCTGTCTACTACACAGAAAAGCCACACACACACACACACACACACACACACACACACATCTATGACATAAAGTCTCATCATTCATTTAACAATCTGAACACTTCATCATCACCCCCAAACATGATCTCTCTCCACTGTTCTCATCTCAAAATGCATCACTATTCATCCAGTTCCTCAAGCCAGGAACCTAGGAATGATCCTTGGCTCTTCCTTCTCCTTTACTGTTCCCACTAAATCCATCTTAAAATCAAAATTCAACTCCTGAATGTTTTCAAATCCATATTCATTGCCACCATCCTACTCCAAACTAGCAGTGTTTCTTTCTTGGACAGAGAGACCCACAGGTCTCTTTCCCCGAACTTTTTTTTTTTTTTTTTTTTTGCCTCTTCTACCTCCAATCCCCATCCATTTTTCAGGCAGTAATAAGAAAGATCTTTGGGGTGGGGGAATAAACTTGATTGTACCACTTTTCTATTAACAACGTTCAGTGGGTGCTAGTGGGGACATGGGGCCAAATGGTTTATTTTTATGGATTCTTCATTATTAAAGTGTTCCATATCTGCTTTTTTTCCAATATGACCATCCATCCATCCGTACACAACACTCTCCAGTCTCACATCACCTTGTTTGACCTGTCCAAGGTTGTGTTCCAGGTTGTGTTCTTTGGCTTAAAACATGGTTATTCCTTTCTTCATATCAGATCTGACTATAAATGTTTGCAGAGTGGGTAGATGCCCATATGGAGGGACTTCAGGGATAACGGTCCTAAAATACTTCCCTCCTTCCAAATTAGATCATTTCCTCTTCCTCCTCCTCCTTCCACCATCACCACCCACCAATGAATACTTCATGAATGCTTACTCTGTGCCAGGCACTGTACTAAAGCCTTTACATATTTTGTCATATTAAACATCAAATATGGGGGCACCTGGCTGGTGAGAAGACCATATGACTCTTGATCAGAAGAGCATACGACTCTTGATCTCAGGGTTGTGATTCATGTCCCACACTGGGTATCAGATATTACTTAAATTTAAAAAAAACAACTTAAAAAATCAAACATCAAATATCCAACAGATGATAAATTCAAGAGCTAGGTTTCAACCAAGGCACTGTAACTCTAGAGCCTGGACTCTTAACTGGTATTCCTTTCCTGTATTACTTGTAGCTCCTTGGATGTCCTAAGCTGCTTTCTATATTCTATTCTTGGTATCTGTAATCCTTTTTGCCTACTGTGCATTTCCTTTTTCTTCCTGGCTAACTGTCACTTGTCCTTTAATGTTCTCTGTGAGTCTTTCTTTAGACAGAGTTGTGTTCTTTTAATTTGTTCACATTCTTCCATCATAACACTATACTATACTGTATCAGAAGTAACTCTTTATCTGATTGTTACATTCTTACATGTAACTAGTAGGTGTGAAAAAGAGTGTGGCTTCATCATAAGAATGGTATTTGACCCTTGGCAATTGAATGAACATTTTGGAATTGTGTTATCTGCCTCGTAATGAGAGATTAAATGTACGATTATAGGTAATGTGTAAAGATAGTACTCGGTATACAGTAAGTCTTCAACAAATACTGGGGGTATGTGTGTATGTGTGCGTGTATATCTAGATCTATCTAGATCTATCCATATGTATACGTACAAGGATAGATATACATACATAGATATATACACATGTGCCACTGAATAGTGAATTTCTCAGGATTGAGTCTTGATAACTTTTTCATTCAATTTATAACAGCAAGGAGGATAAGAACAAACATATTAGTAACTAAGTTATCTGCTAAAAAATGAGTTTCAGAATTTATTAATGCTTATCATATACTGGAAATCAGTATTGCACCTTTAGAAAGCAATTTAGGAATATACCTCAAGAGTCTGATAATATAAAATGTAACTTTGCTTTTGGACATCTGTTCAAAACAAATGACCAAAAATGCGTACAAAGATTGATTCAACTCATTCAGCAAATACATGGAATGCCTCTTAGATGCCATGTACTATGCTAGACTCAATATTTATTAAATTTTAAGTTATGAGGCAAAAAAATGGAAACAGCCTAAATACTCAATAGAGACTATATGTCATGAAATATTATACAATTATAAGACCATATTTTTCAGGGAACGTCAACGACATCAAATAAAGCTGTGTTTTTAAAAACTACAATACCAAAGACTCATAAAATATGATCTCAATATTTTGTTACATTTACATGGAATAGAATCCTTGAAGGAAATACAAAGTTGACAGTGGTTTATTTGGATAGAATTCTGGGTGATTTTAATTTTACACCTTGAGTGTTTTTTGTTTTTCTTTTTAATGAGAAAAGATGCCCATGTTTTATTGTGGAATAAAAAAAAAAGAGAAAAAAGCAAAATGAACTGGTGTGACTGAGAGATGTGGAAAGTACAGAAATATATTCTTCCCGAGTGTTGAAAGGAAAGACTCCCATGCCCCCCACAGGGCTCAGAAAAGAGATGTAGTAAGATTTGGTGAAACAGCATGAGCTGTGGAGTTCTGAAGTTGGGCTCTGTGGCTGTGCCACCTACCAGCTATGACATGTCAGGCAAAATACTTCATCTCTCAGTCTCAGCTTTCTCATCCATAAAAAAAAAAGGGAAGAGAGAGAGAGAGAGAGAGAGAGAGAGAAAAGCGGCTTATCCCAGAGGTTTAAGAAAACAAGAACTCCTTTTCGTAAGACCCAGCTCCTGTTTCCAAGATCCTCTGGGGGCCTTCTCCAGTAATCCCCCTAAATGAAAACCAATCACTGGAAAACTTAGGATGGGAAAGTGAACAGGGTTAAAAAACAAAACAAAACAAAACACCCACCAACTTCAGCAGGTGGCTTAGGACTCAGACTCTTGCTCCGTCTCCGTAAGATGGAAATGAAACCCAGCATTTCCCTAAGTGAGTCTGGCAGTTCTCAGCCACAACACCGGGGGAAGAGTTCAGGGTCCATTCCGCCTTCCCCAATGACCTGAAGTGCTCCAGATTTCCTATCCTCCTCTGATTTTCCCTTCTGAGTGATGGAGACACGCAACAACTGGATCTATAATTAGTATTTTTGTCATTTAAAGTTCACTAGATTTGTAGTCAATTATTGGCTAAAAACATTTATTATTTGTAATATATTATTAGTTTATTATGGCTCATTGCTCTAAAATACTTCATTTAATCCTTTGCAGGTCCTTAAACACAAATATGGCAGCTATTAGCAACCTCTTCAGTCAGGCATAAAATTGTACCCAGAGGCCTCATAAACAATAGAGTGCTTTGCAAAGATTAAATCAGTGTACACAGCTGTGAAGGAGGCCATTAGGAAAGGCATTATCATTCTGTTTTACTGTTACTTTGTGTGCCACCGCGCTCTTGCACGCCGTCAGCTAGCCCTGCCCCTGCCCCGTAAGTGGAAGAGCCTTCACATCTCACCAGGTCAGAGGCACCCACCGCGAGTCGTACAGCCCCAGCCTCTCCCTGTCAAGTAAAGAGGACCCAGGAGCAGCTGGATAGACTCTGCCCTGAACAGGCACAGCGACCCAGTGCTCACCTCCTTTGTGGAGGGTGGCTGTTCTCATTACAAGGCTCTCTGGAAGAGGCTAATTCCAAGTAAACCAATTGTTTTCCTGTCTACCTCTGAGTCTATTCAAAATGTATGCTGCCTCTAGAAAAAAGAGAAAGAAAAGGGAAACTCTCACTTATGGAGCACCTGTTAGGCTGTAGACTCTCTCAGAGAGCCATTTATTCATTTAGCAGGATACCTTTTGTGGATGGGGCTGAAGCCACATGGACAAGTGAGAGGGAAGCACAGTGTTGAGCGGGGCAGGCAAGCAAAGAGTCCAGGTACCTCTACTACCCTGTGACTAGGGCAAGGCTTCCTGGGAGAGGATTATTTAAGCTCAGTTTACAAGATAAAGGAAAACACGGGCCGCAAGCGCAGTGGGCGGGAGGGAGAAGGATTTTTCAGGCTGGGGGATAAGCATGTGCGAAGGCACTGGGGTGTGAAAGGAGAGGATATCTCATTTGATTAAGTCCTCCTGACAACCTTGCTGAGCGGATGGCATCTTTACAGGAGAAAAGACTCCCTTTTCTGTCCTCATTTGATCCCTGAGAGCAAGGAGCCTTCATTGCCCTTCAGAGTCAAACAGCACCATGGCAAGAATGCAGGCTTTGCATTTATGTCCAGTGAAGTCTGAATTCAGTTTCAGTCTATGGGGGTGATACTTCTCTGACCCTCAGTTTCCTCTCTGAAGAACGGGGCTGACAATACTCACTGCATAGGATTGCCAGGAGACTTACATGAGACATGTAGTTAAAAAAACACCTAGTGTTTTATCTGCAGCATAGCAGAACCTCAAAAATTGTTGGTTTCCTTCCTTCTCTTTAGGCATTAGTTCAAAATTTGTGAAGCCTTCCAAGATTCACCCAGTTAAAAACTACTTAAGAGCAGGGACATAGCCTGCCAATGTTAACTTAATCTTTGTAAAGCACAATACAATATATTGGTATTTCCCACAAAAACCTTGCACACAGAAAGCTTTGAAGAAAGAGCAGCTTATGGGATTTTACTTGGCTTTGTACTCCAGCTACCTAAAGAGCCTCCCCAATGCACTTTCAAGCTCTGGTCCCCATGGATGAACACCTTGGGCCACAGAACAGCTTTCCCTTCTCCTTCTCTGAGACAGCTGCGAGAAGGAACAGACAGGAATGGCGATGCTTGACCTTTTTGGAAACACATGCACCCTAACTTGTTGTCCTTGAGAGAGCAATAACTTGACCTGGTTGGACTCCCTTGGAAAGCTCTTTAGCCCCATAAATCATTATACAACCTGTACCTGCTGCTCCAGCCACAATTATTTTCTTGTTCTTCATTGTACACACTATCTCTTTTCGTTCTTATATTAATGTGGTATTTGCCATGGCATCTTCCAGGAATGGTCCTGCCCTTTCCTGTCGCTAGAAGACTCCAATTAATCCTTTTAGGACCCAACCATCACCTTTCTGAGTTCTTTCAGGGAGGGTTACCCACTCTGCCTGCAAACCCACAGACCAGCATTAGTCACTTTTATTTTACACCTAACACAGTGAAATAATTGATTCCCCTATCTGCTTTCTTTGGTATCCTGGGACATACTGAAGGACAAGAGTCATACTCTTTCCACCTTTGTAGTCCCAGTATTTACAATAAGCTATGGCACATGGTAAATCTCTGATGAGTGGACAGATGAATCTTAACACCTAGGACAAATCCTTCATGAGGTTCAGACACACTGAAACCAGCCTGGCGCTTGGTAAGGGCTACAATGTGAATGGTGTCTGCCTCCAAAGGAAATCATACAGAATTCTTTAACCTCTTCTTTTCTGAAAGTTGGACCCTGGGAAGCAGAAAGAGGATCAGCCATCGTGATTCAGTGTGGGCTTTCCCCCTCAATTCAGTCCACTGGATCACTTATCCAATTTCCTCTCATGCATTCATTATGTTTTGATTGGCCTCCGCTCCAACCATACCTCACCTTTTCTGTCCTGCTTTCTGGCGCAGGAGGTTGAGGCCTGTGGACAACTTCTTGGGGGCTTCTTTGCCTTTTGGCTGGGATCTCTTAATGGGAAGTTCTACTAGGAGGTCTAGAGGCAGGAAGAAAGAGAGGCTGGGAGATTTCTAACCTTCTCCCACTCTGCTTTACAGCCTCTTCTGCAGTAGCTATGCCCATCTGGGAATGTGGGTCCTGGACAGCTGGGACTCTAATCTGCTTCAATAACACTATTCCCTCCCTTTGCCTCTTCAGCCTTGGAAGCCAGGGTAGTTCCCCACTGTTGATATCCTTAAATATCCTTACCACCTCTACTCAATCCCTGTCCACAGCTTTGGAAGTGGTCCCTTCCCTAAAGCGTCTTCGTTCAAAGCACCTGAAGTTAATTCTGCTTTCTACCAGGGCCCTGGAAGGTGCACCCTCCGTCAGATATCATGAGGGAAAAGGTAGTCCTTTATTTCAGGTCTCATTCATGATGACCACTAGGGCACCTCCAGGTTCAATCAAAATGTAATATCTTGTGACAGAGAAAGTGTCCCTGCAATGAGTGATAATTTTGAGAAGTGGTCTGACAACATTCATAATCTGTTAACAAGAAGTATAAAGTGTCTACTTTTGTGTAGCATATGAGGGCTGGTTTGGTGGTTGGCAGAGATGGATGGAGTGGCAGGAGGAAGGTAAAGGAGAGAGAATGATGGAGGGAAGAGTGGCCTGATGGATTTTTCAGTCTTGCATCCAATTTCTGTTGATCAACCACATCTGATCTTCTGTTTTGGCAGAGGGCACAACCACGTGGAAAGAGAAAGAGCTCTGCAGAGAATAGAGGTGTGAAGTTAAGCCAGACTCAGTCACGTGCTGGCTGTGTTCAGCTTGGGCTGGTGACAGCTTCCTGGAGCCTCACTGTTTGAGATCTATATAATGGGATAATATGCCTCTGAATACAGTAAAGAGCAGGTAAGAGAGCCTACCACAGTGTCCCAGAAAAAGCAAGAGCTATAGAAAATGGAGCTTCTCTTCTTTGGCTGCTTGTGAATGAATAGATTGATGAATACATGCTGAATGAATGAACAAACAAATCCTCTTTCAACAAATCTTTTATCTTAGGTTGAACTAAAATCTGCCCTCTTATAACTTTTACTCATTGGACTTTGGCCTCCCTTCTACAGCTGAACAGAATAAATCAACTCACTCTTCTAAATGAAAACCCTTCAAATATTCCTGTTTAATAAATTGAATAAATAGACTCCACTTTAATAAATTTGCCCCAGGCCTGTGGGCCTTTGCAAGGCAGGCAATATAAATGAAGATGATGTCTGCACATGAAATGCTTTGTGGACCACTTGACTGCCATTCTACCCCAGAGATGGAACGGGGTGTGAGGCTCATTTTAAATGAGCCACCAACAGTGGTGGTCAGACATATAAGCTTCAGCCTTTCTGAAGCCAGCCTAGATAACACACATCTTGATATTTTTTAGGTGCATTATGCATATTTAAAAATCAATCCCTCCTCCCTTACCTTTTGTATTTCTTCTTTTCTTTGTTCACTTATTTAAAATATACTGAATACTCAGTCTGTGCCACATACTCTACTAAGCTCTTCCTGCAGATATCTCAACTTATTTAGTCCTAACTCCTAGGGACACATAAGGTACAAATGAGGAAACTTTGGCTCTAAGTCAAAAATCTTATCCAGGGAACATGGAGCCACCAGGAACAGAGCTGTAACTCAAAGCCAGGTAGGTTTGTCTAGTGCATTCTGCTGCTTAATAGTATCTGTGGAAGAAAGGGCAGTAGGATGAGGAGACAATACACATACACACACACACACACACACACACACACACATACACATACACACACACACACTGCATTAGGCCTGTAAGGGTTTTGTCAAGCAAAGAGGAAAGAAACAGCCTGAGCCAAGGTGTGGAGATAATGAAGAATCTGTCTGGCTTGGGGAACGAACAATGGTTTGATGTGCCTGAATTGCACAGTACATAAGAAAGTCGGTAGTAGACCCAGCTAGCTAGATAGGCTGGGGCCCACATGTGGGACGCAGGAATGTGACACAGCGACAAGAAGCTGGGGCTCTATACAGTTGTGATAAGGTGGTTGAGGAATCACTATTGCTCTGAGAGACAAGACTGATTTTATTGACTTCCACGCTCAGTGGCTGGGCTGCTCAGCCACCATTACACTCCTGTCACTACTGAAGCTCAGGGATCATTTTTTTTTTTTTTTTTTTTTGGTTCACCCAGGACTGGCTAAAAACAGATTTGCAGGTTTTAAATCACTAGAAGGAAAAAAAATTCCAAGATAAGATAGCCCGTATAGAAAAAGGAAACAAAGGAAGCCCAAAGAAAGTATAAAGAAGGGAAAGAGTAAAACAAAAAGACAGGAATAAAACCAGACATATCAGTAATGGCAGTAAATATAAATGGTTTAAGTTCTTCTAATAAAAGATAAAGTCTTGCAGATTGGGTTAAAAGCAAAATTCAGTCATACACTGTTTACATGACATGGGCGGCAAAACAGAAGAAAGAAAAGGGGGAAATGTTAGGCAAATATTTATCAAGTGTAGAAAGCAAACAAAAAGAATGCAATTGGCAACATTTAAAAGTAGAATTCAGGGTAAAAAAAAGGATCATATGAGACAAAGAAAGTTATTTTATATTGATAAAAGACTCATTTTACAACGAAGCTTTATGAGACATGCCATTACTTAATGGCAAAATATATGAAGCAAAAACTAGAAATCTAAGGAGCCGGTGATAGAAATAACCTCGATGTTGACTTTAACAATGAGAAAGACAAAGGGTGCCTGAGTGGCTCAGTTAAGGGTCGAACTTCAGCAGCTCAGGTTATGATCTCACAGTTCATGGGTTTGAGCCTTGCATGGGGCTCTGTGATAACAGCTCAGAGCCTGGACCTTGCTTCAGATTCTGTGTTTCCCTCTCTCTTTGCACCTCCCCCGCCTTCGCTCTATCTCTGTCTCTCAAAAATAAACATTAAAAAAATTTTAAAGACAATGACAAAGACAAAAATAGAATACTATCATTGATAAGTTACATTTACGTCTCTAAACATTGTGAAAAGCGGGCTTAATTGAGTACTTAACAGTGTTCCAGGCACTGTTCTAAATGTTTACATTTACATACTATTACCTCATTAATCCCTATAACAACCAAATGAGTTAGAAAATTATTATCTCTGCATTACACATAAGAAAACTGCAGTACAAGGAGCACAACTCTACCCAAGATATAGCACAACTCTACTAGTATAAAGGATCAAGTCTGGTTCTAAGCTGAGGCAGGTGTCCACAGCAACTATATTTCAACTATTATGTTAAACCATCTCAAAGAAAGAATGCATGTCCTTTTAAAGCAAACTAGGACACTGGCCACCTAAAGTAATCATGTGACAGACTACAAGGTAAACCTCAATAAAATCTGAATGGATAGAAGGTATAGTAGAAATTAATCTGAATGCAATGTAGCACAGTAAGACATAATGACACCAAAACCTGACCAAGATAGAACATAGGCATGTGTGCACGTGCACGCGTGCACACGCACGCATGCACACACACACACACACACACACACACACCACATAGATCACTCATAGAAACAGGACACCAAAATTCTACATTACACATTTGCAAGTCTATTTCTATCCACTTAAATAATTATCATCACTAAGTATGACTTATCCTGAACTACAGGGATAGTTAGTATGATGTTTCTTACCAATAATTCACAGGCAAAAACAACAGGGTCATTATGATAGATCACTTGATCATATTGAAGCCTTACAAAGCTGGGGACAGGACTAGAGGTGTCAAGCAGGTCAGGCCAGAGAGAAGCAGCAGTCATATCAGATGAGTCACCAAAAACATCACTCAAACCCAAGCCACAGTGCAGAAGTGATCACAAGTGTCAAGCCAGACTAGTGGCAAAACAACCCAAGGTTACAGAAACCTTCTAAGTGGTTCTGAAATTGCTCCCGAATCCAGGTGAGTCCCACACCTTGCACTGGATCTGGAGCTACACGTGGTAGCTACGGGAGGGATAGCAGTGGGCAGAAGTATGGCAATGGTGGTTGGTGTGCTTGTGTGTAGGTTTGGGAGGGAGCTACATGATCTTGGTTTTGCAGAGGTAGTGCCCATGAGATTAGAGACTTAACATGGCTTAGAAATCCCAAGAGGGCCCACTCTAAAATATAATCTCCATATCCAAAGGAAGAAGATACCATGTCAAGATAGGAGGTCATGCCTAAAGGTATTTCTGGAAAGTTAAATATTATCTCAAAGCAATCTATGAATCTTCTAGAAATGGGGCTTCTGTTTCTGCAATATTATACATTTGAGCTGCCACTCCCTTGAAATTGGGCTTGCTTCTCGTGCAGCTAAAAATGGGGACAGCATGCGTGAGATGGTGAGAGAGACTGGTTTCTCTTAAATGTCAGTCCTGGAGGGCCATGTCACCAGAAATGTCCTCACAAGGGACAGGGCACAGGCTGTAAGGAGCAGGATTGACACCCATATTAACTGACTCCCCAAGCAAGTGCCCTCACTTTTAAAAAGTCAGATTGATTTTTCTCAATTAAAAAAAATAAATCCTTTGTGGATAATTTTGAAGAATCTCAACAATGCTCAGAACTGGTAACATTTTGGCTTTTTTCTTTCTAGTAATTTATTTTTTCATTTCTCTTTGCATATGTACATAACTATAAAGACTAAACAGAAAACATGGTTCATCTTTTGAATCCTAGTTGATTTTTGATTTCATCATTGTGTATGTGCAAGGCGCAGACTATGTGGAAGAAAGGAGCACTGAAGGTGCAGACTTTGTGAAGAAAGGACCGGATACAGATAGCAAGACTTGGCCTTGTTGACAAGGCAAGAGCACACAGGTGGGGCAGACTTCCCAGAGGACAGAACGAGGGTGGGGGAGACAGCACCTCTGGACAAGTAACTGAAGAAGCTTCTCTGAAGGGCAGGGGAGTACGAGGGCGGAGGGGATTAAGGCAGAAGGATAGAGTGGAAAGAACACAGGCTTGGACCCAGGGACCATGCTAGGCACCTCAGTCAACCACATATAAACCTCAGGTCCTCACGAGGATGTGATGAGGTGAGGATTGCTCAATACAATGATGGCATGGCAACCTTCCACCGTGCACATCATATTGTATGTGTGCTATCAAATCTGGTAAAGAAAATGAGGCTCAGGAATGCGAAGGTCACACTGCACAAAGGGGCAGAAATGGGGTTTAATCTAAGGATCGCCTAAGCCCAAATAATGAGGTTGTTCATAAATGAGAAATTTAAACCATTTATTATAAAATGTAATTTGATAACTTAATTAGTTCTTAATAAATAAAGACAACACAAGATGTGCATCATAGCTGAAATCCTTTGTTTTTAACCACAGGCTCTCGGGTCTCTCCCCAGGTGCTAGCATGTACCCTGAGGGATTTCCAAGGAGCCCAGGGCCTGGCCTGGGAGTACTGGGCTGGCCCCCATCAGTCTAGCACAACTGTTTATTGGATGTGATATACTCCCATGCAAGGATGCCGGCCTCCCCTTCTGTATCTCACACAATCTTGCTTCCCAACATTTTTTTCCCATTTGACGGAGTGGTCTGACCTAGAACGGCTATGCGTGACTTGAAATTTAAGCATTCCTCTTTCAACTCTCTGATAAAAATCTTTTCCCTTTAATAATGCTCCCAGTGGCTCCTCGCCCATTCCTTTTCATATCTGCTAGGTGCTTTTAAGTTCGGTTTTCTTTCCACCCCCTGCAAACTCCCCAGGGCTTAGCTTCAGAGACCAGCTCTCTCAAGACCCAATCAATTCCAACATTCAATTAAGCTAATTAAGTTCAGGTTGCTATCAATATATTTCTTAATTATGGTTTAAACATAGGTAAAACCTAGCATTGTTCATCAACAGCCCTTAGCCTCAGCTGAAATCTAGCATCTACCATTAAGAATTCCTGTGGGTCAAATCGAGGTTCTGACAATAGTTAGAAAGACCACATGTGTATTTGCATAGGATTTGCATATATCTACATAGGTTAGTCTCTTCACAGTAGATTTCCAATTAAAATGTTATTATTTCAGCCTTGAAGTTGTTGTTTCCTGATTCTCCTATTCTCTAGTACCATTAGCAACACCTGTTCACTTTGACTTTGATTTTTGCGAGAGAGGACAACAAGACAGTGAAGAGAAAGGACAGCTGCCATGGTCTACAGCCAACAGTGAAAGCCAAGAATATCAGGGCACAGCTCTGAAGTGGGCTGACCTTAGCAATTGGGAGGTTCTGTCTGTTGGAGAGAAGACCCCCGGCAAGTCTGGGAATAGCTGCTGGACTGTTGAGCAGAAGAATCAATAGTTAGGTGGCTGGGCTGGTCTCCACCTCTCCCTTCCACTCTTGATCCTGCATGAAGCATTTCTTTCCTCCCAATGGGTATTTTTGCCCCAAAACATAGATACCAGAAGGGTCTTGCTGAAATACAAGGTCTGGTCATTTCATTCTTCTGCTTGAAGTTTCCCCCGTGCTAGGGGTGTAAAAGCTACAATCTCAGCATGGTATGCAAATTCCTTCATGGGACCCATCCTCTCCTGCTGTATCTCTTGATACAGATGCCTCCATACATACAGGTCTTTGCAGATACTCTTCCTTCTGGCCTCTAGAATGCATTTTGCTCTGACGTCCCACAAGTGGCTAAGTACTACACTGTCTCCTCCTTTGAGGAGTCATTCCTAATCACTTCATCCTACTTCCATGATCCAAACACTTTCGTTTGGATTTCCATAGCTCCTCATGTCTCCCTCTTTCCTCCATTAGTAAAACTCAGGAGGAATCCCAGGAGCTTTGTGGGATCCAAAGAGGACCACTCTTTCACCATTGACAGAAAAGAAGAGATGGCTTAGCCACGGACCCCACTTTTCCTTTCCTCTATCACGCATCGTCTTACCACTGCCATCCTGCTTGAGGTCATTGGGAATAGTATTATACATACATACTAATGAGCCCAGGACTCTAAGCTCTCTCTCACCACCAGATTCTAATCACCATACTGCTTTTTGGGCAATGAAGTAACCCAACCTCTCTTGCTCTAGCATCTATTTTTACTTTATTTTTCTCCACTGTATTTATTCTCACCTGAAACACTTATACATTTTTTACTATTTTTTTTATAATGCCTCAAGGAGTAAGCTCCATGAGGGTTGGGAATGACTGTTTTGTTCACAGCGGTATAACTAACACCTAGAAAAGTATGTGCACATATTTGTTGATGAGTGGATCTTAATATTTATTGCACTATACTTACTGTGATAGTTAGCTACTTGGGGGCTGGGACCAGAGCTTGTTTTCTTTGTCAAATGGGGTAAATAACAATAATAACAACAACAAAAAGAGTATACTTAATGATAATCGCTTCCTTTGCACACATTCTAAGAAGGGCAGGCCACCAGGAGGAACGTCTGCTTGGCTGGTTGGGATAATGGATGTGGGAGAAGCTTTCAAAAGCACATGTGAAAGGGTCTGGGGCTACCTGGAGGAAAGCCATTCTCAAAGAGAACAAATGAAGGAAGAAGAGAGGTAAAGAGCCAGGTGGCTGGCAGAAGGGGGGATTACTTGAGTTGATTTATTGAATAGGTTCATGAGGGTAGATATTTGGAAAGCAGATTTTAAGAAGTTCTTGCTGTATACTGGATAATGGGAATTTCCTTTTGCTCAAGAAAACCTTCAGTAAAACTCCACACTGATCGTCACTGAATGTGACACATAAAGGAAGACTTTCAACCGAGCAAAGACAACATGGATGGGTCTAGAGAGTATAATGCTAAGTGAAACAAGCCAGCCAGAGAAAGACAAATACCATATGATTTGATTCATATATGGAATTTAAAAAGCAATACAAATGAAGAAAGGAAAAAAGGAGACAGAAACCAAAAAATAGACTCTTAACTATAGAGAACATGATTACCAGAGAGGAATCTGGGTGGGGGGGTGGGTCATACAGGTGAAGGGGATTAAGAGTATACTTAGGATGTGCAGAGTAATATCTGGAATTGCTGAGTTACTATATTGTACACCTGAAACTAATATAACACTGTATGTTAACTACACTGGGATTAAAACAAAAAATAAATTTAAAAAAGAAGGACCATATGTATATCCAAGGAATGAAGCTTCAGGCAAGACAGAGAACTGATGCTTAACACGTGTTTAAAATGAATGACAAGATGAATGAGTGAATGAAATGAAGTACAACCAGTAGGAAGAAATCTAATGGTATATTTTTTTGTCTTAACATGAAAAACTTCTTAAAATTCTTAATTGTCTAGAACTAGACTGAGTTGCCCCTACCTCCCGGGCCCCCCTTTTTTCTCAAGAATCAGTATAAGATAATCACCTCACCAATATAACAGTAGCAGAAATGTCTACAGTGAGGATGGCATTAGCCCAGATTAGTGGTTTCCAATATGTGTTATAAGAGCTAGAATATTCTGGGGGTCATGCTTCAAAGATTATCTCCTTGGGTGATGGAGGGCACAGAATGCAGGCTTTTGAGACCTCAATGTCTCTTTTAGCCATAACACCTCTGTTTTTAACCGGATCATTCATTTGTTCACTCATTCATTCATTCATTTATTCTGCATGCTAACATTAAATACCTACTATGTATCAAAATACCTACTATGTGCAGCAAAATGCTGCACAGGCTCCCTGCAATACTGCTTTTGAAGAACAGTTTTTAACTTGAAAAAATTTCAAATGACCCTGGAATGCTAAGACTCTGATGTTTCCACAAGCTGAGTAAAAACCATTACACAGTGTACTATTATAGAGTGTCTCCAAGGTCCCATAAAGAAATGTGAATGTACTACTGTCAAAGGAAGAACCCAGTGTGGGAAGGAAGGGAGACTTGCATTCATGTCATCCCTCTGTGCAATGTGCTTTCTGAATGATTGTTTATTCTAATCTTTGCTACAACCCGGAGGATGATATTTTGCAGATGATGGAATGGAGGGTCCCAGACGTTAAATGATTTGTCCAAGACCATAAACATAATAACTTGGATTGGAACCCAAGTCTCTGCTGCCAATGCCCTTCTCTTTCCACCACATTTGGGAACAGTCAGATGTTTGCAAGCTGGTGGCTTGGTTGCTTCTCAGTCTCTAACATGCAGACTACTCTTGCAGGCATGTGAATGAGATGAGCAACACCGAGGAGAGAAGAATGATACATTGGTGTATCTAGAGAATGTTTGGCAAGGGTGACCGTGATGCCAGAGACCAGAAATTCAAACAAAAAGACCTTGAACATGGCCTTTGATGTTCATATGCAATAGTTATGTTTATACCTTGGATACTTCTCCAAAGACATCAAAATATGAATGAAAAGATAATGACTTATCAAATCGTTTAAGCTGTAATGGCCACTACATTTTTCTGTACTTTTTATTCTTAATTTTCTTTTTTTAATTTTTTTTTTTTACAAATAGTTTATTGTCAAATTGGTTTCCACATAACACCCAGTGCTCATCCCCACAAGTGCCTTCCTCCATGCCCATCCCTCCTCCCCCCCACATCCATCAGTCCTCAGTTTTTGTCAGCATTCAAGAGTCTCTCATGGTTTGCCTCTCTCCCTTTCCCCCACCTTCTCCCCCCTTCTTCTCCCCCTTGTTCCTCTGTTAAGTTCCTCCTAATCCTCCTATACGTGCAAACATATGATATTTGTCCTTCTCT